>NC_000076.6:41425542-41603042 GCF_000001635.26 Mus musculus
GCCCTCTTCTGGAGTGTCTGAAGACAGCTACAGTGTACTTACATATAATAAATAAATAAATAAATAAATAAATAAATAAATAAATAGCCACACTGTACTGTTCACGGGATGGAAGTAGGACATGCCATACATGGAACAGCCTTTTTCCTGAATGTATCCAGTCAGAATCTAAGGCCTCAGAATCCACAGATATGGAGAACAGGTTACTTGTGCACATAGATTTAGAAGTCTGAGCATGTACTGATCCCAATATTTTAATGCCCGTGACTTGATAATATATAATGGTTTGTAACTGAAGATAGTAATAAAACCAATCTGAATACTTTATTTTTCTCCAAAGAATGAGAATTTCAATTTCTTTACTGAGGGGGGAGAGGGGGCACCGGGGGTGGGAGAGACCCAAGTCCCGCCAGAGCTCCGGGGCTCTGGCGGGTGGATGCAGGATACTGCCACGGGAGACTGCCGCAGCAGGACCCCACAGAACCGCCAGGAGACCGGCGTCGGGCCGTGTTAGGCCGCTGGACCCTGCTCTGGGGGGTTGGGGAAGGTGCAGTCTCGGTTCTGACTCGGTACCACAAACAGCTAGGTACCATGGAAGAGTTGGCTCTGGGGTCTCTGGGCCTCTTGGGGGCCCCAAGGGCAGCTCTACCAGCCCTGGGGCCAAAGGGAGAAGGGGCAAGGGGAGAAGGCGCTGGGTGGTTCCCAGGCAGGCAAGAGTCTTTGGTCCAGTCTGGCAGCTGGAACCACTGAGAGGCCTTCCCTAGGAAGATTAGACGTGGCTCTTTAGGGAAGGCCTATTCCATTGTTCTAAGACGGTGGGTCTCAATGAACAGAGATGGTCCATGGTTTTAGAGCTTTATTGTAGACAAGCAGAGAGAGAGAGAAGAATAAAGAGGCAGAGAGCAGCTGTGGCCTTGTGGAGAGAGGGGAGAGAGGACGGGGAGAGAGGAGGAGCAAGGGGGCAAGAGAAAAAGCAAGAGGCACGCAAGAGAGGCAAGAGAGAGAGGAGGAGCCAAGCAGCCCCTTTTATAGTGGGCGGGGCTACCTTGCTGTTGGTAACTGTGGGGAGGAGCATACCTGGCTATTGCCAGGTAATCGTGGGGGTGGCGTCTGGACAGCCTGTGTGACTGATGGCCACAGAATGATGGAGTTGAGGGCTTGTGGTGTCAGGCATTTGTGTTCTGTCCCTTGAAGAATTTTCTACCGGGTCTCTGGAGTAAGCCTCTCCCGACTAGAAAACAGACTGCCTTTCATGGTCCTTGGGTGGAGGGGGTGATGCTGATTTCTTCCTGCTTATAGCATAATAACAGAACTTTCAAAGCAGAAGTCATGGCAAACGCTCTGTGCCTTTGCCCTGTGCAGAACAACTACAGATACTGGAGAACCCCTCAAAGGGCAGAGATAGGCTGGCAGGTGGCTAAAGACCCCACCCCCACCCCCACCCCAGTCCTTATTGTAGGATAGGAACTAAAAGCAGTATATTTTTTAATAAGAAGAGACATTTAGTTGCTTGGGGTTATTGTCCTGAGGAATTTCTTATGGGAGAAGAAGTTACAAAAACTCCTTTCGGATGGTTTGAAAGGCTACTGGAACAGGAATGGTGCTGGATGGCCCCCAGTGATGGCTTCGTGGGTGTGTTATTGCCGTTTTAATGCTTTTTGATACTGTGCCTCTTTTCTTAATAGAAATTTCTGAAGGACCCGGAACTGTATGTGCCTCCCTTGGCACCTCATCCACTCCCACCAGATGACTTGCTTCCCAAAAGGCTTACACTGTCAGAGCTGAAGAGTCGTTTTCCTAAGTGTGCTGAGCTCCAGGGCTACTGCCCAGTGACTTACCAGGATGGAAAACAAAGGTGGGTTCTCACACTTGTCGGACAGACCTACATCCCTGCTCAGAACCAGTGGACAACCATCTTAAGGATTTATTTTTATTCTCATTTGTGTGGGGGTGCATGCATGCATGCGTGTGTGCATGTGTGTGTATGTGTATGTCTGTGTCTGTGTGTGTGTCTGTCCGTCTGTCCGTCTGTGTGTGTACATGCATGCATGTGTGCATGTGTGTGTGTCTGTATGTGTGTGTGTGTCTGTGTGTGTGCGTGTGTGTGTGTGTGTGTGTGTGTGTGTGTGTGTGTGTGTGTGTGTATGCGCGCGCGCGCTCGAACGTGTAAGCCAGAGGCTAAGCTGGATGTGGTCCCTCAGCCAGCAAGCCCCAGAGATCCACTTATCTCCATCTTGAACTGCATGTTTTAACTTTTCCATTTCACAATGGAAACCAGTTCTTCCCAATGCAAGCTAAACATCTGCAGAGCATTTTGGTTTAGGAAAGTCACTTTTTAAAAATAAATAGTTCTGATTTTCAAATATAGTTTCCAATTATTATTTTATACTACAATGGAGCACTTCTCTTTGAGAACTTTCCTAGTTTACATCACCCAGGAAGAGAACTAATGTGCCATGTGCACACAGGTGCCCAAAGAGGCCAGAAGACAGCAACTGATCCCCTGGAACAGGCAGTTGTGAACCATCCACCATGGGTACTGGGAACTCCTGCCCCCTGCAAGATCAGTCCATGCTCTGAACCTCTGAGCCATCTCCCCAGCCCATAAAGACTTACCACACTCATTACTCACAGAAATGTCCCTTTCTTCCTTGAACTGCACACATTAAAAAATGAAACATGTTTGACATGCAGTACACTTTAGTCATGCAGTACTATGTATTAGTTATATAATACAGATTAATTTCACAGTGGTTTCTGATTTTTAGATATGAAGCCCTAGTGCCTGGTAACATTCGATATGCTCTAGAGTATCGTAATTGCATATATATTTGTGAGAGTGAAGAAAAACTCCAGAAATTCATGAGGTGAGATTGTTCACTTAATTATAAATATGTTTATTATCTTCCATGTCATATATACTGTGCTTAGAACTGTTGGATGGGAGAGGAGAGGAGAGGAAGGGAGGGGAGGGGAGGGGAGGGGAGGGGAGAGGGGAGGGGAGGAAAAAAAGTCATATACACACATACAAACACACACAAACACACATATAAATACACATACACACATTCACACATACACACACACACATACACACACTCACACATACACACACTCACACATGCACACACTCACACATACACACACACAGGTGAATAAGTACAGGAGCTCTAAGATGTATATGATACATTTTGAAGACCTGATAATAGAATATTCTGGGGCCTTGTCTTAGGGTTTTACTGCTGTGAGCAGACACCATGACCAAGGCAACTCTTATAAGGACAACATTTAATTGGGGCAGGCTTATAGATTCAGAGGTTCAGTCCATTATCATCAAGGCAGAGCATGACAGCATCCAGGCCAGCATGGTTCAGGAGGAGCTGAGGGTTCTACATCTTCATCTGAAGGCTGCTAGGAGAAGACTGGCTTCCAGAAAGCTGGGACTAGGGTCTTAAGGCCCACACCCACAATGACACCTGGGGACCTAGGAACTGGAAGGAAATCACCATGTCTGGATGTGATATAGTGGCAGGGCTGAAGGAGGTGATCAAGGTAAAGTGCAAAAGGCCAAGTAAAAGCACCAAATAGCATTTAGACTCGATCCCAAGAGTTATAAAAGTAGACAGCCTGCTTCTAAGTTAGGTCAGTGTTAGAACCCATTTTGTTTAGAAATGAGTTCTCCATGGGGTATTAAGAGTGGGCTGGAGGCAGAGATGATGTTTAGAGGGTAATAGAGTAATTAATGGAATATGAGCTAACACCCCCAAAACCTCCCCTCTGCCACCACTCACCGCTCCTACCACCACCACACATGGTCAGAAGACAACGACAGAGGTGAAGAAGGACCGAGGGAGGAGAGGGAATCTTCTGGGAAGCCTTGGGGAGTGAAGCCAGATTAGGGCTGACACTCACTTGAGACTGAGTTTATAGCCAGATACAGGGGATGGGGCAGGGCATCTTGGCAAGTGCTGCTGAGTGGAACTGAGGGAGCCTGGAGGAGCGATGAGCCTCCCAGACCTACCCAGAGAAGACAGCCGCAGCAAGGAAAGTGAGTCAGACCAGAAACAACAGAATTGGTACGCACTGTCCCCAACCTCACATCTAGCTTCCCCCCCCACCCCCAGAAGCCGAAACCAAATCTCTTTAAACTTTGTGATTTTAAACACTCACATCTGATTCCAAAAGAAAAAGAAAATACTGTGTAAAAATAGCCTGAGCCTGAGATTGTCATTTCTAGAGGGGCTCGGGGTTGAAGAAACTTAATTATAAAAAAATAAAATAAAAATGAGAGATGTTAGTTGTTGGAAGAGATGATGATTGGAGGTAAGAAGGTGAATTTACTATCAATGTTGGTTTTCTTTGTTGTATTCTTGTTTGGTTGGTTTTGGCTTTGGTTTGCGATGGGATTGGATGGTTGGATGGTTGGATGGTTGGTTGGTTGGTTGGTTGGGGTTGGTTTGCTGATGAGACCTGGTCTCATTCCATAGCTCAGGATGGCCTGGAATATACTGTGTAGCACAAAAACAGGTTAGCCTGGTTTTGCCTACTGAGATCTGAGTTAACAGGTCAACATATTCAACTATTGTTCTTTTCTTTTAATGTGGGAATTGTGGGAAGGTTGAAATGCAGTTGCATGAGAAGGATCTAATAAAGACTTGAGAGGTGGGAAGAGAGAAACACAGCTACAGTAAGGGACCCACAGGAGAGTACAACTCAGATTCAGAGGTTGGGTGGAGCCTGCTCTTAGACAGGAGGTACCAGCTGGGAAGAGGACCCTGAGCCTGGCTCTGAAGCTCCATCCTGGTGTCCTCTACCCTGAGCACAGGTGTCTTTGGGATGAGGGTGCTGCTTAGATAATTCAAATTTTGTGACAAAAGAAAAAGGTTTTATATAGTTGCTGTGAAAGTTACAACATCTGAAATAGGTGATCAAGGTTGGGGCCCCAGACCTAAACATGGTGGCTCACTCCCAGGACTCAGGATAGAAGTAGAAGAATTAGGCATTCAAAGTTGCTCTAAGCTACAGAGTGGGCTACACGAGACCTTGTGTGAAATCAAAAAGCAAAAGAAACTTCTAGAAGCCCTAGTCTTCCCTCTTGTATACTTTTCTCCAGTAGATAAAGCAAGAAGTGAGCTTTGTCTCATACTGATGTCTGTGTGCACAGGGTGAGTGTTGTGTGAGCATGGGTCTGACGAGCTTTGTATTCTTAGGTCACCAATGCAATACTGGAACCAGAAGCTTCCACGCAAACTTCCCCCATTAAAGGAATCCATCCACCTCACCAGTCTGCCTTTGCCTGGGTATCTGGAACAGGTTCTGTTGTATGGCATTTTATGATACATGTTATAAGAACTCAGAAGTGTCTTCTAACAGTTACTTCCACTTTTGATATAGTGAGGTTCCAGGCAAAGTTTCCTGATTTTTTTATTTTTTAAAGGATTTTTTTATTTTATTTTATTTTATTTATATGAGTACACCATAGCTGTCTTCAGACACACCAGAAGAGGTCATCAGATCCCATTACAGATGGTTGTGAGACACCATGTGGTTTCTGGGAATTGAACTCAGGACCCCTGGAAGAGTAATCAGTGCTCTTAACTGCTGAGCCATCTCTCCAGCCCAGTTTTCTGATTTTAAGTTGTAAACCACTCTTCATTTATGGGTGGCTGTTAACATAAAATCTGTGATCTTCTAAATGTAATGCCTGGAGCTGCACCACAGTGAAGGAGAATGAATGGGTCCTCTTAAAACTGTTTACATGTAAACTGGATGAGTAATTTAGTTTCTTTTCTTTTTCCTTTCTTAATTTTGTTTGTTTGGGTTTTTTTTTTTTTTATGATTTGAAATGTTATATTGGCCCTCCAAAGGTTAAATTACTCTACAAAAGAGTCACAATACCATGATAGGTGAAATACTAAACCCACTATTTATCCCAAATCCATATTAAACTGTCTGTCCAAATCACATTTTATTCATCCAGATATAATTATTTTTAAAGGTAGTAAAATTTGTCACTAGTCAAATAGTATTTCAAAGTTATTTAATCTTTAAGTTATTACTTGCACGTGTGTGTGTGTGTGTCGCTCCGTGTGCATGTGTACACACTAGGTGTGCACAAGAGGGGGACATGTGTGTGGAGGTCAGACAACAATTTTGCACAATTGGTTCTCTCCCTCTAATTTTATGTGAGTTTCTAGGATCAAACCTTTACCCACTGAACCATCTCACTAGCCTTCTGAAGTTATTGTTATTATTATTTTATTTCTGCAAAATAAATGTCAAAAGCTCAGTTTTACAGCTTTGTCACTTCTTAAGCACTTTATTTTTGTCAATTTCCCTAGAAAGTTAGTCTCCAATGACACATACCTGAGTAAGCTACATAGCAAGAATGCCTCAGAAATATCTGAAAGAAAACCAGAAGGGAGAGCTGGAGACAAAGCTAGCTTTCCATGGGCTCTCTATGAACCTACCAAGGAAGAACACACAGGGAGGGGTGTTCTCTAAGGCCCTGCTTTATTAGAAGGCCTCTTTTACCTTCACAGCTCTAGGAACTTGGTCACAGTGACACTGGTCTCTGGAATTCCTTGTCATGTGGCCAAGAACACAGAG
Source organism: Mus musculus (assembly GCF_000001635.26). Classification (NCBI taxonomy): domain Eukaryota; kingdom Metazoa; phylum Chordata; class Mammalia; order Rodentia; family Muridae; genus Mus; species Mus musculus. The sequence goes on from NC_000076.6 coordinate 41,432,152, forward strand.
TAGGAGGCAGGCCACCAGTGCCACCCACACAAGCAGACATGAGCCAAGGTAACTCCATCTTTCTTTGTTAACTTCAAGGCATGCGGCCCCCACCAGCCCGCATTACGTCCAGTTATATTGCATTTCCTCATCAAATGTAGTGTGTTTCTTTCCTGTCGACTAGATGGTTGTCTAATCATCCCCATCCCAGGAAGGCTATTTGATAAAAAGAAAAAGACTTTGATCTGTCTTCATTAAGAACAAACTTGAACTCAGATATACACTGATTTAAATTGTCTCTTACCTGCAGGGGACAGCAACTTCCCTGATCAAGGCAATGAATGCGGCAGGGAACCTGAAACCCAAGCTCCCCTTCCTAAGTGTGAGGAGGTCCGTGCTCCTTTACATAGCGTTTCATCTCAAAGGTACGCCTTTCTGAAATGATGCCCCATTCAGAAAAGCTGCGCACTTGTTGTACCGTACGTGGTAGACAGGGTTGTTAAACGAGGTTGATTGTCTGCTTGCATGGGAGGGGGCAAATGAAATACAGGGTAAATATCTATAGGAAAATATCAAAACTGAAATCCCGAGTTTTTCAATCAAGGACGATGCACTGGACCCAGTGGTGCAGGTCTGTAAAAGCCAGCAGGAGGCTGAGGAGGATTACTAAGATCAAAGCCTGCCCAGGCTACGGAGCCGACTCTAGCTCAGTCCAGTAACTTAGTAAGGCCCTCTCTCAAAAACAAAACTTAGAGTCAGCACTCAAAAATCCATGCCATAGAGAAAAGCGAGTCCAGAAAATGATGACCTAAGCTAGACAGCCCTCTAACCTATGTGGGATGGGACCATCTCCCCCTTGGCTGGGTGTGCTCTCCTTACACGTGAAGTTCTCCTCTGGCATGGCTTACTAACCACCTGTCAGAAAACATTCCCAACTCTGTGACATTTTCTACAGCATTCAATCCCAAGGGTTCTGAATATTCAAGGAAAAAATATAAGAAGAAGCTGGAGCAGTTTGTGGAAAGATGCGAACTCATAACGTACCTCAGTTCCAAGATGACCCGGAAGTACAAGGAGCCTCAGTTCAGAGCCATCGACTTCGACCATAAGCTACAGACATTTTTATCCTTGAAAAACATAGACCCAGTTACTGGGTAGCTTGCTTACGTTACAGAGACCCAAATCCCAGAACTCTCCAAGGGACAGAGGGAATTGAAGAGCAGAATTAATACCCTGCATTTTCTGAAGTATACTTCCCTCCTGCCTAATGTTGTGTATGTAGTTCCTGGGCCTCAGATGGACTCAAAAGGCCTAACCAGGAAGGGTCACCCTCTGAGTATTCATGCAGCTTTCAACTTTATTCCTTTTTTCCCCCTAAATTTGATGCTCCCACAAAATAGGCATTCCATTTGAGATATTAAAATACGTACTACATGTATTTTCTTTTGTTTTTTGTTGTTTTTTTTTTCTCTTTTATGGGGAGGCCAGGTTGAGACAGGGTCTCTCCACACAGCCCAGGCCATCCTGGAACTCACTAGGTAGACCAGGCTGGCCTGGAACTCACAGAACTCCACCTGCCTCTGCCTCCCCAGTGTGAGATTAAATATGTGTGCCACTCCTAGCCCTGCAGAGACTTGTGTGCCAGGGTGGGACATACCTCCTCCCTCTCAGAAGATCAGAGGAGAAGAGGAGGGGGAGGGGCCTTGAGAGGGGACCAGGATGGGGGCATCGATAAGGATGTAAAGTCAATTTTATTTATTTGTTTGTTTGTTTTGTTTTGTTTTGTTTTGTTTTTTCCAAGACAGGGTTTCTCTGTCCTGGAACTTACTCTGTAGACCAGGCTGGCCTTGAATTCGAAATCCGCCTGCCTCTGCCTCCTAAGTGCTGGGATTAAAGGAGTGTGCCACCACTGCCCAGCCCTAAAGTCAATTTTTTTTTTTAATTCATTGTTTTGTTTTTTTTTTTAAAGATTTATTTATTTACTGTAAGTACATTGTAGCTGTCTTCAGACACTCCAGAAGAGGGAGTCAGATCTCGTTAAGGATGGTTGTAAGCCACCATGTGGTTGCTGGGATTTGAACTCTGGACCTTTGGAAGAGCAGTCGGGTGCTCTTACCCACTGAGCCATCTCACCAGCCCTAAAGTCAATTTTAAAAAGGAAAAAAAGGTGTGTGCTACTATGCCTAGCCTTGTCTTCCTACTATGCCTAGCCTTGTCTTCCTTCCTTCATTCCTTCCTTTCACATTTTCAGTAGAAAGCTAGTCTCTATTAAAGAAAATTACCCAGTAAACATTAGAAACCTTCAAGAGACAAAACTAATAGAAATCTTGGTCATACTTTTTACATAAGAAATTGTTTGTATATTTTCTGAACATAAGACACTGTCATTTTCCCAACAAAATAACTAAAATCCGTCGTAACTGACAGGCTGCCCCCATTCTTCCCTGATTGAAATATGCTTAATATGTGGTTCTATAGCTAGAAGTCACTAGGGTTCTAAGAGGAAATGCAGATTTTTATGAAATATGTCAAAAGAGTGTAAGGGAGGGGAAAATTGTTAGATCTGAATACATTTTTATCTTATTTTATTTTTTAAAGATTTATTTATTTATTACATGTAAGTACACTGGAGCTGACTTCAGACACTCCAGAAGAGGGCGCCAGATTTCGTTACAGATGGTTGTGAGCCACCATGTAGTTTGCCTGGACCTTGGAAGAGCAGTCAGTGCACTTAACCACTGAGCCATCTCTCCAGCCCCCCACCCCCACCCCCGAATGTGTTTTTAAAATAAGGACAAATGTTTAGCAGCTGTATAAAACAGCTAAAGTGTTAAATGGTTTAAAAATGTAGGGCATAGAGAGGGCCCAGAAAGCAGCCTCTTAGCAGCACCGCTTACCAGTGCCTAGAATGTCAGCTTCAGGGAGTCTCTGGCCTCTGAGGGTACTGTTCTCATGCACAGATAAACACACATACCCGTAAATAAAAATAACAAATCTTTTTAAAAATGAGTGTGTGTGTGTGTGTGTGTGTGAGAGAGAGAGAGGGGGGGGGGAGATAGAGAGAGAGAGAGAAATTTAATATACAGTTCTTAAATAAAAACTAAGCTAGAATACAGGGCTGAGGATGCCTCTTGGCTGGAAGATGTTTAGCTCACATGCAGGAAAGCCGGGTTCCATCCCCAGCCCCTCACATGCTCGAGATTCCAGCCCTGGAAAGTGGAAGCAGGAGGATCGGAATGTCAAGGTCATCCTTGGCTACATAACAACAGTCCAAGTTCAAAGTCAGCCCAGGCTATAGGGAGCATTGCTTCAAAAAAAGGAGGAAGAGGGAGGGAGTTGTGGGGGTGGGGGGAGAGAGGAAGAGAAAAGAAAAAAGAAAATTCCCCTAACCCTATTAGAAGACTGGGAGTTGACTACAAAAACTTTTTTTCTGGGGATTTAAGCACCACCCACTTTCTCTCTCTCTCACTCTCTTTCTCTCTCCCTCCCTCCCTCTCTCCCTTCCTCCCTCCCTCCCTTTCTTTTCTTTTCTTTCTCTCTCTCTCTCTCTCTCTCTCTCTCTCTCTCTCTCTCTCTCTCTTTTTTTTTTCTTTGAGACAGGGTTTCTCTATATAGCCCTGGCTGTCCTGGAACTCACTTTGTAGACCAGGCTGGCCTCGAACTCAGAAATCTGCCTGCCTCTGCCTCCCGAGTGCTGGGATTAAAGGCGTGCGCCACCACGCCTGGCTTGCTTGCTTGCCTTCTTTCTTTCTTTCTTCCTTTCTTTCTTTCTTTCTTTCTTTCTTTCTTTCTTTCTTTCTTTCTTTCTTTCTTTTTCTCTTTCTTTCTTCCTTCCTTCCTTCCTTCCTTCCTTGCTTCCTTCTTTCCTTCCTTTCTTTCTTCCTGGGTGGTTTGCCTGCACATATGTCTGAGAGTGCCAATACCCCGGAACTGGAATTATAGACGAATGTTAGCCATCATATGGGCGCTGAATCTAATTCAAGTCCTCTGGAAGAGCAGACAGTGCTCTTAACCCTGGAGCCATCTCTCCGGCCACCCCACCCACATAACCAATTTTTTAATATTTGTAATTTACCATTTTCTCACCAGACTACAATTTACTGGCCTTTTCATTTCTAACGAGATTTCCACGGCCCGTCTTTTCAGCCAGTTGGGTATACTGGCATCCCTTAGCAATTAAGCCTAACAGCATATTCCATCCCCTTTGAGTTTCAGGTTTTGAGGGGCAGCAGCCCATGCTGATTGGCTCCAAGTATTTTAGGGACCTCCAAGAAACATCTCACATTCCCCCCGAGCAAGTCCATATCCTCTGCATATCACTTGTCTGGGGATTATGTTTGCTAATTTGGATTCTACTCATTCCCACTGAACTTAAGGCTGGAACTAGGAACCCAGGTGTAGGACCCAAAGTCATTCCAAGTGGGCTCAGTTTGTGTAGCTGTCCAGCAGCCATGGATGAACTGGGTACGTGAAAGGGAGGCTGGAAATGAAAAAGGATGGGAGGTGAGAGAAGGATGTGAAAGACCCCACCATCAGGCTTAGCAAGCTAGCTGCAGTAACGCCATTTTGCAAGGCATGAAAAAGTACCAGAGCTAAGTTCTCAAAAGTTACAAGAAAGTTCAGTTAAAGATTAACAGTTAAAGATTAAGGCTGAATAATACCGGGACAGGGGCCAAATATCGGTGGTCAAGCACCTGGGCCCCGGCTCAGGGCCAAGAACAGATGGCTCTCAGACGTCAGTGTTAGCAGAACTAGCTTCACTGATTTAGAAAAATAGAGGTGCACAGAGCTCTGGCCACTCCTTGAACCTGTGTGTCTGCCAATGTTCTGACCAGGTGTGTGCCCATTGTTGAACCTTCATTAGACCCTCTCCTCGTACCCCTCCCATACCCATTTCTTGAAAATAGACATTGTTTAGAACTAAAAAGTCCCACCTCAGTTTCCCCAAATGACCGAGAAATACCCCAAGCCTTATTCGAACTAACCAACCAGCTCGCTTCTCGCTTCTGTAACCGCGCTTTTTGCTCCCCAGCCCCAGCCCTATAAAAAGGGTAAAAACTCCACACTCGGCGCGCCAGTCCTCCGATAGACTGCGTCGCCCGGGTACCCGTGTTCCCAATAAAGCCTCTTGCTGTTTGCATCCGAATCGTGGTCTCGCTGGTCCTTGAGAGGGTCTCCTCAGATTGATTGACTACCCACGTCGGGGGTCTTTCATTTGGAGGTCCCACCGAGATTTGGAGACCCCTGCCCAGGGACCACCGACCCCCCGCCGGGAGGTAAGCTGGCCAGCGGTCGTTTCGTGTCTGTCTCTGTCTTCGTGCGTGTTTGTGCCGGCATCCAATGTTTGCGCCTGCGTCTGTACTAGTTAGCTAACTAGATCTGTATCTGGCGGTTCCGCGGAAGAACTGACGAGTTCGTATTCCCGGCCGCAGCCCCTGGGAGACGTCCCAGCGGCCTCGGGGGCCCGTTTTGTGGCCCATTCTGTATCAGTTAACCTACCCGAGTCGGACTTTTTGGAGCTCCGCCACTGTACGTGGCTTTGTTGGGGGACGAGAAACAGAGACACTTCCCGCCCCCGTCTGAATTTTTGCTTTCGGTTTTACGCCGAAGCCGCGCCGCGCGTCTGATTTGTTTGTTGTTCTTTTGTTCTTCGTTAGTTTTCTTCTGTCTTTAAGTGTTTTCGAGATCATGGGACAGACCGTAACTACCCCTCTGAGTTTAACCTTGCAGCACTGGGGAGATGTCCAGCGCATTGCATCCAACCAGTCTGTGGATGTCAGGAAGAGGCGCTGGATTACCTTCTGTTCCGCTGAATGGCCAACTTTCAATGTGGGATGGCCTCAGGATGGTACTTTCAATTTAAGTATTATCTCTCAGGTTAAGTCTAGAGTGTTTTGTCCTGGTCCCCACGGACACCCGGATCAGGTCCCATATATCGTCACCTGGGAGGCACTTGCCTATGACCCCCCTCCGTGGGTCAAACCGTTTGTGTCTCCTAAACTTCCTCCCTTGCCGACAGCTCCCGTCCTCCCGCCCGGTCCTTCTGCGCAACCTCCGTCCCGATCTGCCCTTTACCCTGCCCTTACCCCCTCTATAAAGTCCAAACCTCCTAAGCCCCAGGTTCTCCCTGATAGCGGCGGACCCCTCATTGACCTTCTCACAGAGGACCCCCCGCCGTACAGAGCACAACCCTCCTCCTCTGCCAGGGAGAACGACGAAGAAGAGGCGGCCACCACCTCCGAGGTTTCCCCCCCTTCTCCCATGGTGTCTCGACTGCGGGGAAGGAGAGACCCTCCCGCAGTGGACTCCACCACCTCCCAGGCATTTCCACTCCGCATGGGGGGAGATGGCCAGCTTCAGTATTGGCCGTTTTCCTCTTCGGATTTATACAATTGGAAAAATAATAACCCTTCCTTTTCTGAAGATCCAGGTAAATTGACGGCCTTGATTGAGTCCGTCCTCATCACCCACCAGCCCACCTGGGACGACTGTCAGCAGTTGTTGGGGACCCTGCTGACCGGAGAAGAAAAGCAGCGGGTGCTCCTAGAGGCTAGAAAGGCAGTCCGGGGCGATGATGGACGCCCCACTCAGTTGCCTAATGAAGTCAATGCTGCTTTTCCCCTTGAACGCCCCGGTTGGGATTACACCACTACAGAAGGTAGGAACCACCTAGTCCTCTATCGCCAGTTGCTCTTAGCGGGTCTCCAGAACGCGGGCAGAAGTCCCACCAATTTGGCCAAGGTAAAAGGGATAACCCAGGGACCTAATGAGTCTCCCTCAGCCTTTTTAGAGAGACTCAAAGAGGCCTATCGCAGGTACACTCCTTATGACCCTGAGGACCCAGGGCAAGAAACCAATGTGTCTATGTCATTCATCTGGCAGTCTGCCCCGGATATCGGGCGAAAGTTAGAGCGGTTAGAAGATTTAAAGAGCAAGACCTTAGGAGACTTAGTGAGGGAAGCTGAAAAGATCTTTAATAAGCGAGAAACCCCGGAAGAAAGAGAGGAACGTATCAAGAGAGAAACAGAGGAAAAAGAAGAACGCCGTAGGGCAGAGGATGAGCAGAGAGAGAAAGAAAGGGACCGCAGAAGACATAGAGAGATGAGCAAGCTCTTGGCCACTGTAGTTATTGGTCAGAGACAGGATAGACAGGGGGGAGAGCGGAGGAGGCCCCAACTTGATAAGGACCAATGCGCCTACTGCAAAGAAAAGGGACACTGGGCTAAGGACTGCCCAAAGAAGCCACGAGGGCCCCGAGGACTGAGGCCCCAGACCTCCCTCCTAACCTTAGGTGACTAGGGAGGTCAGGGTCAGGAGCCCCCCCCTGAACCCAGGATAACCCTCAAAGTCGGGGGGCAACCCGTCACCTTCCTGGTAGATACTGGGGCCCAACACTCCGTGCTGACCCAAAATCCTGGACCCCTAAGTGATAAGGCTGCCTGGGTCCAAGGGGCTACTGGAGGAAAGCGGTATCGCTGGACCACGGATCGCAAAGTACATCTAGCTACCGGTAAGGTCACCCACTCTTTCCTCCATGTACCAGACTGCCCCTATCCTCTGCTAGGAAGAGACTTGCTGACTAAACTAAAAGCTCAAATCCACTTCGAGGGATCAGGAGCTCAGGTTATGGGACCAATGGGACTGCCCCTGCAAGTGCTGACCCTAAACATAGAAGATGAGTATCGGCTACATGAGACCTCAAAAGAGCCGGATGTTTCTCTAGGGTCCACCTGGCTTTCTGATTTTCCCCAGGTCTGGGCGGAAACCGGGGGCATGGGACTGGCAGTTCGCCAAGCTCCTCTGATCATACCTCTGAAGGCAACCTCTACCCCCGTGTCCATAAAACAATACCCCATGTCACAAGAAGCCAGACTGGGGATCAAGCCCCACATACAGAGACTGTTGGACCAGGGAATACTGGTACCCTGCCAGTCCCCCTGGAACACGCCCCTGCTACCCGTTAAGAAACCAGGGACTAATGATTATAGGCCTGTCCAGGATCTGAGAGAAGTCAACAAGCGGGTGGAAGACATCCACCCCACCGTGCCCAACCCTTACAACCTCTTGAGCGGGCTCCCACCGTCCCACCAGTGGTACACTGTGCTTGATTTAAAGGATGCCTTTTTCTGCCTGAGACTCCACCCCACCAGTCAGCCTCTCTTCGCCTTTGAGTGGAGAGATCCAGAGATGGGAATCTCAGGACAATTGACCTGGACCAGACTCCCACAGGGTTTCAAAAACAGTCCCACCCTGTTTGATGAGGCACTGCACAGAGACCTAGCAGACTTCCGGATCCAGCACCCAGACTTGATCCTGCTACAGTACGTGGATGACTTACTGCTGGCCGCCACTTCTGAGCTAGACTGCCAACAAGGTACTCGGGCCCTGTTACAAACCCTAGGGAACCTCGGGTATCGGGCCTCGGCCAAGAAAGCCCAAATTTGCCAGAAACAGGTCAAGTATCTGGGGTATCTTCTAAAAGAGGGTCAGAGATGGCTGACTGAGGCCAGAAAAGAGACTGTGATGGGGCAGCCTACTCCGAAGACCCCTCGACAACTAAGGGAGTTCCTAGGGACGGCAGGCTTCTGTCGCCTCTGGATCCCTGGGTTTGCAGAAATGGCAGCCCCCTTGTACCCTCTCACCAAAACGGGGACTCTGTTTAATTGGGGCCCAGACCAGCAAAAGGCCTATCAAGAAATCAAACAGGCTCTTCTAACTGCCCCAGCCCTGGGATTGCCAGATTTGACTAAGCCCTTTGAACTCTTTGTCGACGAGAAGCAGGGCTACGCCAAAGGCGTCCTAACGCAAAAACTGGGACCTTGGCGTCGGCCGGTGGCCTACCTGTCCAAAAAGCTAGACCCAGTGGCAGCTGGGTGGCCCCCTTGCCTACGGATGGTAGCAGCCATTGCCGTTCTGACAAAAGATGCAGGCAAGCTAACCATGGGACAGCCGCTAGTCATCCTGGCCCCCCATGCAGTAGAGGCACTAGTCAAGCAACCCCCTGACCGCTGGCTATCCAACGCCCGCATGACCCACTATCAGGCGATGCTCCTAGATACGGACCGGGTCCAGTTCGGACCGGTGGTAGCCCTAAACCCGGCTACGTTGCTCCCCCTACCGGGGAAAGAGCCTCACCATGACTGCCTCGAGATCTTGGCCGAGACACACGGAACCAGACCAGACCTCACGGACCAGCCCCTCCCAGACGCCGACCACACCTGGTATACAGATGGAAGCAGCTTCCTGCAAGAGGGACAACGTAGGGCTGGAGCAGCGGTGACCACCGAGACCGAGGTAATCTGGGCCAAGGCGTTGCCAGCCGGGACATCCGCCCAGCGAGCTGAACTAATAGCACTCACCCAGGCCCTAAAGATGGCAGAAGGTAAGAAGCTAAATGTTTATACTGATAGCCGCTATGCCTTTGCTACCGCCCATGTCCATGGAGAAATATATAGGAGACGTGGGTTGCTCACCTCAGAAGGCAAGGAGATCAAGAACAAGGGCGAAATCTTGGCCTTACTGAAAGCTCTCTTTCTGCCCAAAAGACTCAGTATAATTCACTGCCCAGGACATCAGAAAGGCAATAGTGCTGAAGCTAAAGGCAACCGAATGGCGGACCAGGCAGCCCGGGAAGCAGCCATGGGGACTGACACAAAGGCCTCCTCACTTCTCATAGAGACCTCAACCCCGTACACTCCAGACTTCTTCCATTATACTGAGACAGATATAAAGAACCTACAAGAGTTGGGAGCCACATATGATAGAGAGAAAAAATATTGGGTCCTGCAAGGTAAACCTGTGATGCCTGACCAGTTCACCTTTGAATTATTAGACTTCCTTCACCAGCTCACCCACCTTAGCTATCAGAAGATGAGGGCACTTCTAGACAGGAAAGAAAGCCCCTATTACATGCTAAATAAAGATAAGATCCTCCACGAGGTGGCGGAATCATGCCAAGCCTGTGTCCAAGTAAATGCCAGTAAGACTAAGATCAGGGCCGGAACACGAGTAAGAGGACATCGACCAGGCACCCATTGGGAAATTGACTTTACTGAAGTGAAGCCCGGACTGTATGGGTACAAGTATCTCCTGGTATTCGTGGACACGTTCTCTGGCTGGGTTGAAGCCTTCCCAACCAAACATGAAACTGCCAAAATAGTGACCAAGAAACTTCTGGAAGAAATATTTCCAAGGTTTGGAATGCCCCAAGTGTTGGGGACTGATAATGGGCCTGCCTTCGTCTCCCAGGTAAGTCAGTCGGTGGCCAAGCTACTGGGGATTGATTGGAAACTACATTGTGCTTACAGACCCCAGAGTTCAGGTCAGGTAGAAAGAATGAATAGGACAATCAAGGAGACTTTGACCAAATTAACGCTTGCAACTGGCACTAGAGACTGGGTACTCCTACTTCCCTTAGCCCTCTACCGAGCCCGCAACACTCCGGGCCCCCATGGACTCACTCCGTATGAAATCCTGTATGGGGCGCCCCCGCCCCTTGTTAATTTCCATGATCCTGAAATGTCAAAGTTTACTAATAGCCCCTCTCTCCAAGCTCACTTACAGGCCCTCCAAGCAGTACAACGAGAGGTCTGGAAGCCACTGGCCGCTGCCTATCAGGACCAGCTGGACCAGCCAGTGATACCACACCCCTTCCGTGTCGGCGACACCGTGTGGGTACGCCGGCACCAGACTAAGAACTTGGAACCTCGCTGGAAAGGACCCTACACCGTCCTGCTGACCACCCCCACCGCTCTCAAAGTAGACGGCATCGCTGCGTGGATCCACGCCGCTCACGTAAAAGCGGCGACAACCCCTCCGGCCGGAACAGCATCAGGACCGACATGGAAGGTCCAGCGTTCTCAAAACCCCTTAAAGATAAGATTAACCCGTGGGGCCCCCTAATAGTCCTGGGAATCTTAATAAGGGCAGGAGTATCAGTACAACATGACAGCCCTCATCAGGTCTTCAATGTTACTTGGAGAGTTACCAACTTAATGACAGGACAAACAGCTAATGCTACCTCCCTCCTGGGGACAATGACCGATGCCTTTCCTAAACTGTACTTTGACTTGTGCGATTTAATAGGGGACGACTGGGATGAGACTGGACTCGGGTGTCGCACTCCCGGGGGAAGAAAAAGGGCAAGAACATTTGACTTCTATGTTTGCCCCGGGCATACTGTACCAACAGGGTGTGGAGGGCCGAGAGAGGGCTACTGTGGCAAATGGGGCTGTGAGACCACTGGACAGGCATACTGGAAGCCATCATCATCATGGGACCTAATTTCCCTTAAGCGAAGAAACACCCCTCAGAATCAGGGCCCCTGTTATGATTCCTCAGCGGTCTCCAGTGACATCAAGGGCGCCACACCGGGGGGTCGATGCAATCCCCTAGTCCTGGAATTCACTGACGCGGGCAAAAAGGCCAGCTGGGATGGCCCCAAAGTATGGGGACTAAGACTGTACCGATCCACAGGGACCGACCCGGTGACCCGGTTCTCTTTGACCCGCCAGGTCCTCAATATAGGGCCCCGCGTCCCCATTGGGCCTAATCCCGTGATCACTGACCAGTTACCCCCCTCCCGACCCGTGCAGATCATGCTCCCCAGGCCTCCTCAGCCTCCTCCTCCAGGCGCAGCCTCTACAGTCCCTGAGACTGCCCCACCTTCTCAACAACCTGGGACGGGAGACAGGCTGCTAAACCTGGTAGATGGAGCCTACCAAGCTCTCAACCTCACCAGTCCTGACAAAACCCAAGAGTGCTGGTTGTGTCTGGTAGCGGGACCCCCCTACTACGAAGGGGTTGCCGTCCTAGGTACTTATTCCAACCATACCTCTGCCCCAGCTAACTGCTCCGTGGCCTCCCAACACAAGCTGACCCTGTCCGAAGTGACCGGACAGGGACTCTGCGTAGGAGCAGTTCCCAAAACCCATCAGGCCCTGTGTAATACCACCCAGAAGACGAGCGACGGGTCCTACTATCTGGCTGCTCCCGCCGGGACCATTTGGGCTTGCAACACCGGGCTCACTCCCTGCCTATCTACCACTGTGCTCGACCTCACCACCGATTACTGTGTCCTGGTTGAGCTCTGGCCAAAGGTGACCTACCACTCCCCTGGTTATGTTTATGGCCAGTTTGAGAGAAAAACCAAATATAAAAGAGAGCCGGTGTCATTAACTCTGGCCCTGCTGTTGGGAGGACTTACTATGGGCGGCATAGCTGCAGGAGTAGGAACCGGGACTACAGCCCTAGTGGCCACCAAACAATTCGAGCAGCTCCAGGCAGCCATACATACAGACCTTGGGGCTTTAGAAAAGTCAGTCAGTGCCCTAGAAAAGTCTCTGACCTCGTTGTCTGAGGTGGTCCTACAGAACCGGAGGGGATTAGATCTACTGTTCCTAAAAGAAGGAGGATTATGTGCTGCCCTAAAAGAAGAATGCTGTTTCTACGCGGACCACACTGGCGTAGTAAGAGATAGCATGGCAAAGCTAAGAGAAAGGTTGAACCAGAGACAAAAATTGTTCGAATCAGGACAAGGGTGGTTTGAGGGACTGTTTAACAGGTCCCCATGGTTCACGACCTTAATATCCACCATTATGGGCCCCTTGATAATACTTTTATTAATCCTACTCTTCGGACCCTGTATTCTCAACCGCTTGGTCCAGTTTGTAAAAGACAGAATTTCGGTAGTGCAGGCCCTGGTTTTGACCCAACAGTATCACCAACTCAAATCAATAGATCCAGAAGAAGTGGAATCACGTGAATAAAAGATTTTATTCAGTTTCCAGAAAGAGGGGGGAATGAAAGACCCCACCATCAGGCTTAGCAAGCTAGCTGCAGTAACGCCATTTTGCAAGGCATGAAAAAGTACCAGAGCTAAGTTCTCAAAAGTTACAAGAAAGTTCAGTTAAAGATTAACAGTTAAAGATTAAGGCTGAATAATACCGGGACAGGGGCCAAATATCGGTGGTCAAGCACCTGGGCCCCGGCTCAGGGCCAAGAACAGATGGCTCTCAGACGTCAGTGTTAGCAGAACTAGCTTCACTGATTTAGAAAAATAGAGGTGCACAGAGCTCTGGCCACTCCTTGAACCTGTGTGTCTGCCAATGTTCTGACCAGGTGTGTGCCCATTGTTGAACCTTCATTAGACCCTCTCCTCGTACCCCTCCCATACCCATTTCTTGAAAATAGACATTGTTTAGAACTAAAAAGTCCCACCTCAGTTTCCCCAAATGACCGAGAAATACCCCAAGCCTTATTCGAACTAACCAACCAGCTCGCTTCTCGCTTCTGTAACCGCGCTTTTTGCTCCCCAGCCCCAGCCCTATAAAAAGGGTAAAAACTCCACACTCGGCGCGCCAGTCCTCCGATAGACTGCGTCGCCCGGGTACCCGTGTTCCCAATAAAGCCTCTTGCTGTTTGCATCCGAATCGTGGTCTCGCTGGTCCTTGAGAGGGTCTCCTCAGATTGATTGACTACCCACGTCGGGGGTCTTTCAGATGAAGCCAAGACAAAGGTTTCTGATCAAGGCTCAAAGTTTAATATTTAGCACCGTATTTATATTGGGAGAGCCCACAGACCCATCCTTTGTTTCAGCAGAATTATGTTGCAAAGCAAGCTCAGCAGGCAGTCTGCTCCTGTAGGAAATTACTGTTGTGGCAGTGCAGAAGATGTCACCTAGGACCACAGAAGACCAAATGTGGCAAACACTTAAGGTCTATTTAGCCTGCTCAAGGCTGGAGGAAGGACACACAAGTTTGGATCTCAAAGAAAGAAGTGCTAAATACTAGGGTAGTGGTCCACACACTTATCAAGATGCTGTACACACAGAGGAGACTACAGTGGGACAAAGGATCTAATGAAGGGGTCTGGAGTATGGAGTTTGTATGAAAGCTTAAGAAATGTGGCTTACGGGAGGATTGTGAGTGATCGATTGCTTTTTCCTTGTTTTAGTTTCACAGTCTTCCTTTGTCCTAGATCTTAGACTGACATCAAGCTTTGGCAATCATGTTTTATCTTTCTCAGTGGGAATAACTTAAAATGCTGTTTAATTTTGAACTGTTAGTGTGTAAAATCAAAGATTTTTAAAAGCTATGTGATAACTGCAATAAATTATATGCACTGATGGAGGGCGGGGAATTTGCCTTAGGGTTGGAAGAGTGTCTTTCAGGCTATATAGAGCAACCACTAAACAACTTTACAGTGTTCTGTCTGGAGTTCAAGAAGCAGCAAGACCAATCACAGAGCTGTTAAGACTCTCTGATTCCTCTTTGGGGATAGAAAAGGGGAAGGGGTTTCTGAAGCGTCTCTCTGAGATGACCTCAAAGACGCTGCCCTGTGAGTTTTAGTGTCTCAGCTGCCACTATTGTGAAGATGCTGAATCCAGCACAGGTGTAGACAACTGTCCTCTCTCTCAGGAAGATGTCACTGAGCTGAGCTAGGACCCGAACCCACATGGTTCCCTTTATTTTATCTCTTCCCACAAGATCACATCCTCTGAGTAAATGCATCTCTTAACAGAGTGCAGGGGACTCAAGTACTGGGAAATCGAATTTCCCAGGATGGTTTATAGCTCTGGCCAGTGCAGGTCCCTCACACACATGCAAATGCAGCTACACAGACATGCAGAGGTTTATATGGGAGAGGTACAGACAGGTCACCCACCGTACACATGACTGTGAACAGTGTGTCAGACAGTCTATTACTGAATTATTATGCACTATTGGATCAAATTCCTACACATTGCATTTTTTTATTTATTTGTTTGTTTGGGTTTTTTTTTCGAGACAGGATTTCTCTGTGTAGCCCTGGCTGTCCTGGAGCTCACTCTGTAGACCAGGCTGGCCTCGAACTCAGAGATCCGCCTGCCTCTGCCTCCCAAGTGCTCGGATTAAAGGCATGTGTCACCACTGTCCGGCCACAGTGCACTTTTGTTTTTGTTTTTTGTTGTTGTTGTTGTTTTGTTTTGTTTTACAGGATTTCTCTGTATATCCCTGGCTGTCCTGGAACTTACTCTGTAGACCAGGCTGGCCTTGAACTCAGAAATCCACCTGCCTCTGCCTCCCGAGTGCTGGGATTAAAGGTGTGCACCACCACGCCCGGCTCACAGTGCACTTTTAATTTTGTTAGATTTACTTCTTTTCTATGTATGAGCATTTTGACTGCACCACACGCATGCCTGGTGCTTCTGAGGTCAGAAAGAAACACTGACTTCCCTGAACCTGCAGTTACGGATGGTTGTGAGCAAACGTGACCAAGCACTTCAAAACTCAAAGGAATACACTATAGTGTTGAACACTTTAAATTTTATGATATACTTTTTACTTCCTTCTCAATTCACTTGAAAATATATTGAATTCAGTTAAGTGTATTAAAATTTCATATCCTGGAGATGAAAGGAAAGAAATTCAAACAGAATATCAAATATATAGCTGGGGATGATGTTTCTGGTTTGGGTTGGTTTTCTGCTTTTATAAATGAAGAACTGGGTAGAGAAAGATACATCTCCAGTTAATTTGGGGGTGGTTCAGAAAACAATTCTCTCCAAGGGGGTAACATCCAAATTAAATGACCTATCAGAATCAAGACATGTGAAATTGGGGGAAAATAATCAAAATTGAAAGTTCTTTTTTTAAAAAAGATTTATTTATTTATATAAATAAATAAATAGCTGTCTTCAGACACAGCAGAAGAGGGCATCAGATCCCATTACAGATGGTTGTGAGCCACCATGTGGTTGCTGGGATTTGAACTCAGGGCCTAATTTAGGAAGAGCAGTCAGTGCTCTTAACCACTGAACCACCTCTCCAACCCAAAATTGAAAGTTCTTAACCAGGATAAAAGACATTCCAAACACATCAAACCTGTGTTATGGTGTGCTGAGAGCCCTCAGTATAGAAGCAGGTGTACACTGTCTGTATTCTCAGGCACTCTTCCTGTCTGAATTAGATCTTTTTTTTTTCAAAGCCAATATATACCACTTGGGTGTAGTGCAGAGGATAGGGCTGGGAAATAGGAGTAGGAGTACTATCAGACTAGCGAGGAGGAAGATGAGGAGGAGGAGGAGGAGGAGGAGGACAAAGAGAAAGTGGGGAGGAGGAAGAGAAGGTGTGGCTATAAAGCTGTGCTGGTACTGTCCAACAGCACGATTATCCTTTTGTTCCTCTCAAGTCCCAGAAGTCATGATGGGCTTTGGACTACAGCTTCTTCAGCAGATATCAGCAAACCATCCTAGATCTCACAGAGGTTCTGTTACCTTCACTGCCACAGAAGACTTCCACTAACTGTCATCTGCCAGCTAATGATAAGCCTTCTCCTTTCTCCTGGGTCAAGTTCTCCACAGACCCAATCCATCCAGAGGCCAGGAGACAGGAGGCTCTGTTGATTTCTCTCTCTCTCTCTCTCTCTCTCTCTCTCTCTCTCTCTCTGTCTCTGTCTCTTTCAGGTGGGAAGGGGTAGAATAATGGAAATTAGATATGGAAAAGAAGGAGGAAAAATTCTGGATAACCCATTTATTTCACTATTTCCTCTATTAGCAATCTTACTCATAAAAGGGTATAATCTATGCTCTAATAATATTATCATCAATATCTTCAACACTCTAGATTTTTGCTATGAGCTGACATTTTAAATTCTTCAAATTTCAAAGTAATAAATATTTTGAGCATTTTAAATCTTGTTGGCTTTCATTTTATTAACCTACATCTTCACCTAATATTAACCTACATCTAGCTGTGAGCATCTCACATTTGGTTTGGCCACCTCAGCCTTGTCCAACCAGCCTTTTCTGACAGTCTTCCTCAGAGTGGTTCCTGGTGACCAGCTCCGAGTGACACTCTTACCGATAACCAGTTTCTCCTTTAAATAGCAGCTTATTCGATAAATTTGATCTAGTTTTGGCTCTGTGGAGTTTTTATTGCATTGTTTTTACTGCAATTCTTTCAGCAGAAAACCAAACAAAAACCTATGTGAAAGCAAAGTTGAAAGACTGACCCTTGTTCTTTCTGTCTTTTTATCATTATTATCATTATCATTATTATTATTATTTTCCTCTCGGTGCTGAGGGCAGAATCCAGAACCCAGTGCTCTATCACTGAACAAAATCCCCAATCCCACAACCACCCTTGTTCCTTCTGGAGTGCAGAAGTCAAGCAAAGCTCTCCTGGCATCCCACTCGGACGCCCACATATCTGACCGATTTCGAGGGAGCTCTGGATAGAGTGCACTAGATAACTCTGTAAAGATAAGGGGGAAACCACAGAGCTCATACCTGTGTGGTATGAGCTGCTTTTGTGAGACCCCAACTTAGAGCGTTTCTCCCTGGAAGGTAAAGCCCCTAGACGTTCCCCAAGCTTGTTTTCCCTGATCTCTAATGCGGAGACACTTAGGGAGACACTTCGTCCTCAGCTAGCTGATAATAAAACCTCTTGCAGTTTGCATCAGGTGTGGTTTTCTCTCGGGACACTGGGGTGCTGGCCAGCTCATCCCGGGACTTGAGCGGAGGCCCAGCTTTGGGGGTCTTACACTTTTAATAAAAACTAGTAAGAAAGAAAGAGTCCGGCTGGTAATTCCATCTTTAGTTTCCAAATTGTGGGCAATATAGATGGCAAATTTATAATCTGGAAGTGGACAAAGTAGAGATAATTAGGTACACGCGATGCATAAACGCTGAGCGGAAGCTGCTGGCACAGTTGGAGTAGGTCCGGAACGAATCTGAGCGGGACTTAGGAGCATTGGTCCGGAACACAGAGCCACAGCAGATCCTACCCAGGTTTTTATTTAGAGAACTCTCCCATACCCATAGGTCTCAGAGGGAGCGACACTGTCCTGAGACAACTGAAACCCTCAATAGTCTCTCAGAAGTGCCATAAATCTAAATAAAAACAGCGGTCGTTTCGGTCTTTTTAGCCAAGCCAAGCACTTACTAAGCTCATTCTAACCGTACCAGGTAGGTTAACACCTCCATTTTATGGATAAACACAGAGCTGAGGATGAGTAACTTGGGAAGGAAAGCGAGGAAGAGGATTCATTCAGGAGGTAAATATCTGCTGATTGAAGCCACCGCCGTCTTTATGCTCAGCATCTAATCAGCGGATGTGGTGTCTACTGAGGTCTAAAGGAAACTCAGCGGGGTAACTGGAGGTAAATTTCCGCAGATTGGCAGGTTTCCGCACCAGACCCTCCCTTTCCGGATTCCACAGCAAAGCCCGCCCTCGGGGCGGGGCTCCGGGGTCACGTGATGCTACGGCCCTTGTGCGCGCTTCCGGGTTGACAGACGCCGGGAGTCCGGAGCTACAGCGTAGTGGTGGCGGGGGCGGGGACCGGCGACAGGCCCGGTTAGTGCCCTCTGGGCAGCCGGGTGGGCTGACCGTAGCAAGTCCCTGCGGGGCGGCCCTGACAGGTAGGTCCGCGGCCGGTTGGTTCGGCCCGGGGCCTTGGGCCGCGGAACGTCCGCGGGACTCAGGCCCCAGGCCTGGGACGGAGCTCCGGGCGCCGCTGCTCAGAGCGGGGCCTCTGAATCCGCGCGTTATTTCACCGTAGATCTCCCTTGCGTGGGTTCGTTCCCATATTTCTCATATATGTTCCTATAGTCGAAACAGCTATTCCGTGTGTAGCATCGAGGCAGCACACCCCCAACTCCAACTTTGTGCCGCCACACTTTGAAAGTTTAATTACAAAGTTAACGGACCGGAGGGCCGTACAGACTTTTGAACCCGTTCTCTAATTTCCAGAGGAAATTCCCCACCGTAAGAGGTTATGTGGGTACTGGAGAGGCATCCAGCAGGGTAGCCGCAACAAGGGGAGGAACCCAAGGCTTGGCTTTCCAAGTAGAGTGTAGAAGGTGATAATGTAAAAAAAAAAAAAAAAAAAAAAAAAAAACTGGGTTGTGACAGCTGGAACACGAACAGTCTAGTTAGGCAATACTTCTTCCTAAATAAACATTGATTTTTTATTTCAGATTTAAGCCTCTTCAGAGTCTTCTGGAGAAAATGGCAGACACAACCCCGGAGCCTTGTGGGCAGCTTATGGTACACTCAGACACTCACAGTGACACTGTGCTGGCCAGTCTGGAGGATCAAAGGAAGAAGGGCTTTCTTTGTGATATTACTTTAATCGTGGAGAATGTGCATTTCCGAGCCCATAAAGCCTTGCTGGCCGCCAGTAGCGAGTATTTCTCAATGATGTTTGCGGAAGAGGGCGAGATTGGCCAGTCTATCTACATGCTGGAAGGCATGGTTGCAGACACCTTTGGCATCCTGCTGGAATTTATCTATACAGGTTATCTACATGCCAGTGAGAAAACGACAGAGCAGATCCTGGCTACTGCTCAGTTCTTAAAAGTCTATGACCTGGTAAAGGCATACGCAGACTTCCAGGATAACCATAGCGCCCCAAAGCCACCAGCTTTGAACTGCACTGGGACGCCAGTGGTGGTTATTTCCAATAAGAAGAACGATCCTCTGAAACGGAAACGGGGAAGACCAAGAAAAGCCAATGGTTTGCAGGAAGGGAGATCAGAACTGGCTGCAGAGGGAGAGCTGCAGCTGAGAGTGAACAATTCAGTTCAGAATAGACAAAACTTTGTGTTTAAAGAAGAAGACAGTGTCAAGCTGAGTGAGCAGACTCCAGAAGACAAGGAATCAGAGCCTGCTGGTGAGCCAGGAAGCGTGGAGGAGGTGCCTGCTGAAAAGGACGAGAACTTTGACCCCAAGGCTGGGGATGGACAGGAGAGCCAGAGTAGGTGCAGCAGGCGGAGAATCCGCAGGTCTGTCAAGCTCAAAGACTACAAGCTTCTTGGAGATGAAGATGACCAGAGTACTGCCAAGAGGCTATGTGGAAGAAAAAAGCGCTCCAGCGGTCCCGAGGCCCGGTGTAAAGACTGCGACAGAGTCTTTAAATATAGTCACTTCTTAGCAATCCACCAGAGACGCCACACGGGTAACTTCGATTTCCAGACGTGGTGCGATTGGTTGGGGAGTTTGGAATTGTGGTTGGGACGGTTGTGTTGTTTCTACATGGTAGACATGGCAATAAAGCCTTCGTGTTGTGTTTAGGTCTCGTTGTCACCTCACAGTAGGTACTATCTCCAGTGTGCAGATGAGGAGATGGTCTCCCTCTGTGCAGGCTCACCCATGACCCTTCAAGCCTGATTCACTAAGCAGTTCTTGCCTTTTGACTCATGACTGTTCCTCATCTTTGCGGAAGCATTCTCTTGCTCTGTTCTGTGGACATCTTTATAGTTTAGCCATCTTGTAAATATCTTCTGGGTGTCTCTGACTTGGCATTGGCCCTTGTGATTGAAGTACCTTTTGTCCTCTTCATGTGACAGATATGGTAGTCACTAACAACATACAGACCTTGTTTCCCTCTTACAGTAGCAGGCCTGGAACCCAGAGAGCATGCGCATGCCACCCGAGCAGTTACAGCTGAGCTGCATCCCCAGCCTCACGTAGACACTTTATCACTTGAATTATAGCTAGCTAGATCGAGAAACTGAGTTTCAATTTTGTTCCAGTTAACATAAGTTTTAATAACCACATAGGTCTGATGGCTACCATATTGGATAGTGCATCTCTCCCGGAAACCCTTGAGCTCTTTATTGAGCTGTCCAGTTCACCCTGTTTCAGGTCAGCTCGGGTTCTAATTGTCACAAGCTTAAATCTAAGTGCTAGTGTTTTAACTTTTATCTGTTCTCTTGCTGTCATGTGACTCAACTTGCACATTAGAACCTCAGGGAGAGCTACAGCTTCCTGCGTCCCACACCCAGGCTTCTGATTTACTTGTCTGGATCATCCATGTTTGAAGTTTCTCAGGGATGTAGGCCAGTTGATGGAGTGCTTACAGTATGTACAAAGCCCTGGCTTCCCTCCCCACACCACTGGGCAAGATGACGAAATTCAAGGTCATCCTTGGATGCAAGGCAGGCCTGGGATACATGAGTGAGAAAAGAAAGCTCCCCAGAGATTACGTATGTTGAAAACCTGAATTATGGGACTTTGAACAGAACAAAATCTCAAATACATGTAGAGCTGTAGTGGATTCTATTTTATTTATTTTTTTGTTTTTTTTGAGACAGGGTTTCTCTGTATAGCCCTGGCTGTCCTGGAACTCACTTTGTAGACCAGGCTGGCCTCGAACTCAGAAATCTACCTGCTTCTGCCTCTGCCTCCCAAGTGCTGGGATTAAAGGCGTGCGCCACCACCGCCCAGCTCTATTTTATTTCTTAATGGGATTCTGTAACTAATGGAGTCTAATAGTAGATTGCATTTTAGCTATTTTTACCCAAGTTGTACCTAACTTAAAACATTATATTGTTTAATAAAACTTAATTAAGGGAAACATCTTTAGACTCTTCAGTCTATCCCTCTTGGATTCTCAACGTTTGCAGTCAGCCTTAGAATGCGTGTTTCCTTCCTTTTGGAAGTCTCAGGTCCATTTGGTATCTATCAGGTACATCAGAACGCTGTCACTCCAGAAGACTGCGTTCAGCTACTTCACACTGTTTTGCTGCTGTGTCGCTGGTCTTCCTGCCCAGAACTGCTGCTGCCCCAGTTTCCCGACCTGACTTGTAGCTTCCTCACGTTCACCTGCAGTTCGTCATTGCTTTCTTTTCACTGTATTTTTCGGCCTCTGGGTTTGCTATTTCTACCTTTTTTAAAAAAAAGAACTGAAGTTTTTCTATAACCCCCATTCCAGGGCCTTATACTTCCTTGGACAGTGCTTAACACCTGAACTAAATCCCAACCCCAATCTAATTTTTGTTTCTGTTTGAGACATGACCTCATTATGTGGCAGTCTGACCATGAACTCATGATCTTCCTGTCTGAGCCTCCCAAATGCTGGAATTTCAGACATCTGCCACTTTGCCCCTTATCCCTGATGTTTTCTACACAGAGCTGTTTTTCCTTAGCTGTCCAGGTGTCTGTCTTCGCCATTAGAGGCTTCCCTTGGCTGTAACGACTTCTTTATTGTATGTGTATGTGTGTTTGCCTGCATGTATGTATATATGTATGTGTGTACACCATCTGTATGCCTGGTCCCCAGAGAGGTCAGAAGGGAGTATCAAATGGCCTAGAACTGGAGTTACAGATGGCTGGGGATCACCCTCTTGGTGCTGGGAGCACAACGAGGGTTCTCTAAGAGCAGAGCCATCTCTCCAGCCCCAAATGCAGTGGGTTTTTTTTTTTTTTTTTTCTAATAACACTTACTTAATCGTGTGCAAGATGAGGGCGCTGGAAGCTCTTGGTGTCTCTGTGTATGAAGGCATCCTGTGAAGCAGTGTTGGCACTGACAGGGACTTCCTCGTGACTGATGCCTGCCTCGGGCATCTGTGGCTCCTTCCAGGAAATACCCTCTACTCTCCTAGCTAGAGATGCTAGGCCTGGCTGCCAGGCCTAAGGAAGAGGGTTCTCCTTATCCCCAAAGAGATTCCGACTTTCCTTCCTGGCGGGTGCCACTCAACTGCCAGGTAACCCCTAATCCAGAGACCCTTTTACTCTCTTCAGAGAACAGTCTCCATCTTCCTTTGGTGGTTGGTGGGGAGACATTTGTCTTCTTGGTGTGTGGAATGGAAAAATGAGTATAGGCAGGTGTCAGCCTTCCCTTTAAGTCCCTTGTCCTTTACCCGCTCCACGAGTGGGACCATTCTGAAACCTTTAGAGGCCGAGTCTTACAGGTTAGGTTGCATCTCATAGCTGTCGCCTGCCAGCTTTGATTTCATCTATTCCACTTTCTAGACTTTTATTGCTGATAGCTCACCTATCTGCTGGACTTGGAATGTTTGCCCTAAATATTTATTTAACATAAATGATTCAGTATTGTATATTTTTAGTTTGGGAAGAAGAGAAAAAAATGCACAGGTCCTTGCTCACGTCATGCTTCCTGGGTTTGATTGCAGGGGAACGACCCTTCAAATGTAATGAGTGTGGGAAGGGCTTTGCTCAGAAGCACTCCTTGCAGGTCCATACCAGGATGCACACGGGGGAGCGGCCATACACCTGCACCGTGTGCGGCAAGGCGCTGACCACCAAGCACTCCCTGCTGGAGCACATGAGCCTGCACTCAGGTAGCGAACGGGGCTTACATTAGAAGGATACCAGGTTCCCATTCCAGCAGTGGGCATTTCTTGCATTTAAATAGTGTATTCTCAGCTTGGTGTCATTTACCACATGGTGTCACTGAAAGACAGGAAAATGCATCTAATATGCTGTTCTGAGCAGCAGCAGCCTTCAGCTAGACCGTATTACTGGCTCTTGCCATGCAGTGTGCATGTAAATGTTTTGCTTAAATGCTAGAGTTTAGAATTCTCTTTATAGTCCTCTGGGACCATTGAAACCTCCAACCCTAGCCCAGTCTCCACTGCTCCCTGTTGTCTGTCTGTCTGGCATCGTTCTGCACATTCTGACAAGCCACCTTTTGGGTGTGTAGACAGATCTATCACTCCTAGAAAGCGGGAACCTGGGCATTGTGGTATTTACCTTATTAGTATCCCAGTTCTCTTCAGTTTATTGGCATGGTTGAAATTTTATTTTCCATTTGGCAGGACAGAAGTCTTTTACCTGTGATCAGTGTGGAAAATATTTCAGCCAGAAAAGACAGCTAAAGAGCCATTATCGTGTCCATACAGGTACGATACCAATAAGGTGAGAAAATTCCATTGCCAGGGCAAGTGCAGATACAAAGTGTTTGTGAACCAGTACGTTCATCATACAGAGTGAACGAGTTTGAACAAACAGTCGGGCTAAGGAGGCAGCTCATTTAGTAGGGATGAGTGAAGCCATGGGTTCAGTCCCTAGTGCCACATACAACTAGGCATGGGACACACATCTGTTATCCTGGCACTTGATAGGTAAAAGCAAATGGATTAGAAGTTCAAAATCATCCTCAAGGTCCAGACCTGCCTGGGACGCCTGAGACTGTATCCAAAAAAAGGTCAAAGGGTGTCACGTTACTCTGCACTACATAAGATTCAATTTAATGTTTGTACTATAATTTTGGAACCAAATATAAAACAACCACAGAACTGCTATATCCAAAAGTGCTGCTTGCCCAAGAGGCTTCGGTTGATTGGCTGTTGTTAGTGTCACCTGGAAGGACATGCGTTACCCATGGCTTCTGATCTACTAAATGTCCTTCCTGTTCTCCTTCCTGCTAGCTAATAAGAATGGAAGGGAGTGGGGGAGAAACCTTTCACGTGCAGGTGAGCAGTCCTACGGGTGTCTGGAGAGAGGGTCTTCAGAAGGGTGAGGGGAAGCTCTCGGGGAAGGCTGCGCTGTGACACAGCAGGTGATAGAGTGCCGCATGTAAAGTGGTTATCTTTCAGCGAGTGCTTTATCACAAACCACTGGAGAGACGCAGGGAGAGCATGCATGCACTGACACTTTTTTTATCCTTGCGGCAAGGCCACTCACTACCAGAATGCAGCCACTGCCACCGAAAGTTTATGGACGTGTCCCAGCTGAAGAAGCACCTGCGGACACACACAGGTACAGGGCGCCACTCTCAGCCTCCACCATGCCATGCACTTGCTCTCCAGGGCTGCTGTGCTTACTGCCCGTGGGCTGCAAGCTTGCTTTATGAAAGTCAAAGGGAAAGGCTTGTGAAAATGGAGATCACCTGATGAGGGCTGTTCATAGGTGAACATTGGTTCATTTCACCGCACGGTGTCTGCCAGTCTGGTTCTGTGCCTCATTATCAGCCACTTGAGTACTGAAGGTGACAACAAGAATTGTTTAGAAAAGGAGACATACAGCAGACACAAAGGTATAGAATTCTCTGCTCTGTCCCCTGGAACCAACACTTACACCCCATGCATTAAGTCAGCGCCTCCCACCTAGGCAGGGTGAGCAGAAGGCAGTGCGCATTTTAAATTCACAGAAGTCACCTGCCTGTCTTGTACATTTTGAAAGGGATATGTGTTAAAAAATAAGCCTGTAAGATTTTTCCAAGGAACAGCTTCTATTAAGCTGGATTATTTAATAATTCTGTCAAGTTGTCAACTAATAATGTATATTAAAGCAGTTTAAGCCAGACAGTGGTAGTATAAGCTTTTTTGTTTGTTTGGTTTTTAGTTTTTCGAGACAGGATTTCTCAGTATAGCCCTGGCTGTCCTGGAACTCACTCTGTAGACCAGGCTGGACTCAAACTCAGAAATCCGCCTGCCTCTGCCTCCCAAGTGCTGGGGTTAAAGGCATGTGCCACCACTGCCCAGCTAGTATATGCTTCAATCTGAGCACTTGTGAGGCAGAAGCAAGCAGATCTCTAAGTTCAAAGCCAGCCTGGTTTACAAAGTGAGTTCCAGGACAGCCAGGGCTACACAGAGAAACTTTGTCTCAAACAAACAAACAAACAAACAAAAAGTAGTTTACTTTTAGACTCTTTGGACTTTGATTTTTAAATGCAGGTTAGTAATTCCCTAAGAAAAGCTAGTTCAGATTAATTGTTATTCAAGTGTCTGGGACTAGAAACACCCAAAATCCCAAAATGTTCCAAGTCACTTTTTGAGTCAGTGTGACACCACAGTAGAACGTGCCACGCCTGTCTTCATGGAATAGATCACAGTCAGAATTTATGCACACTAAAAGTACTGTCTAAAATTATCCAGGAAGTTTATGTGAAACATGATGAATTTTCTGTATAAACTTGATCCCCTCCCTAAAATGTGTGTGTGTGTGTGTGTGTGTGTGTGTGTGTGTGTGTGTGTGTGTATGTGTATGTGAGAGAGAGAGAGTGTATGTGTTTTTCTAAAATCTGGAGAAAAAAATCTGTTACATTTCTGATTCCAATGAGTTTTTCTTTAAAGCTTTTTTGAGATTTATTTATTTTATGTAGAGGTTGCCTGCGTGCATGTCTGCTCCATGTGCAGCTAGTACTCACAGAGACCAAAAGTTGCTAGCTGCCATGTGGGTCTTAGGAATTGAACTTGGGTCCTTTGGAAGAGTAATCAGTACTTTTAATCACTGAGCAATCTCTCCAAAGTGTATCACCTAAGCAATAGGGAATTATCTTATAAGGGGTGAATTTTATAAAAGTTAGCTTTGTGCATTCTTAATTTTTACAGTAATGTTGTCTGTCATTACAGATGGGTTTGTACACCCATCTGTATTCACACATGTGCCACAGCATACATGTAGGAGTCAGAGGACAGTGTATGAAAGTTGATTTCCTCCACCATGCGGTCTTGGATATCGAACTTAGGCCTTCAGTCTGGGTGGTTGGTGTCTTTACCTGCCAGGCTATCTCATGGCTCCTTCTCTTCCTTAGATGTTATCAATAGGGTCTGTGACATTTAATGCAACCATTCAGTACTTATGCACTGAACATTTGCTATGTACCAGGCTCTGTTCTGGGCCCAGAGGATAGATAATAAGATGTCCAAGTTCCTGCTGATGTGACATCGGCATTTGAACAGAGAGTCAAAAAGTACAAACAAAAAGGTACCCTGTGCCAGGGCTGCATGGAAATCAAATGTGGAGAGGAAAACAGGTATAGGAAGGGGTGCGTCCCACAGATGTGGGACACGCCTGGGAAGGTCTCAGAGATGGAAACCAGAATGTGGTAGGAAGTGAGCCAGACATGTGGCTATACGGGGAGAATATCCTGGGTGGGAGGCAGTGGCGGCAAAGCTGGTAGAAGGAAGCGTGCTGAGTAGACAGCAGGACACAGGAGGCTGTGCAGCAGAGCTGTGTTCATAGCTGCACATCTCAAACTGGTCCCCCTGGGTGTGATGGTACATGCCTTTAATCCCAGCACTCGGGAGGCAGAGGCAGGCGGATTTCTGAGTTGGAGGCTAGCCTGGTCTACAAAGTGAGTTCCAGGACAGCCAGGGCTACACAGAGAAACCCTGTCTGGAAAAAAGAAGCAACAACAACAACAATAATAAAACCATCCTGAATTCACCCCTGAGCTTGTGACTGAATTGGCTGGGACAGAGCCTCAGAAGTCCCCACCCAGACCCCAACCCCATGATTCCCTTGAGCATAATTGGAGGCCACAGTAAAGACTGAGATGACCTTACCAAGAAGAGTGATACGGTATGGCTGAGTCCTAATAGTACCACTTCTGTGACAAGCAGAGGGACCCTTAGGGTCCTGCAGTCCTGGGGCTTGGTCAGGTGCATGACAGTGGAAACCACAGCCAATGAGCCTGTTTTGGAAAGATTCTAAGGAAGAGTTAGCATGCTTTGCTCATGATTAGATGTGGGGTGGGGTACAAGTGAAACGGGGGAAAGGAGAAAGCATCTGGGAGGAACAAACCAGTAGACAGCTTTTGGGCATTCGGGCTCTGAGATAGGTCATGTGTATGTGTGGAGTAGGTGATTGGATATGTGAGCCTGAAAGTCAGAGAGAGCTGTAGGCCCAGCTGTGAATGGCATGCTTACACAAGGCTTCAATAGTATGGAAGGCTTCGATTAACTCGGATCCCCGAAAACCTGGATGGACAGTCCAGGGCTGAGGCGGCCCAACTGATGTGCAGTCAGGAAAGGAGCTGCTTCTAGCATAAAATGCAATGGAGACCTCCTGCCTCAGCCTCCTGAATACTAAGATCACAGGTGTGGGCTGCTTAACAAGACTTGTGGTTTTATGAACAAGTAGTCCTTGTATTGGGGGTAGAAAGGAGACAGTCTCTCCTTTATAACAATATAATGACCCTATCTCAGAAGAAAGTACAGTATTGTGGGAAATTTGTTCAGTAAAATGCAAAAACAAAATTAAACATTGGTCCTGGGGTGGGGATAAACCAAACCCATCAAAATATCGGGGTTCTTCAAGGACAGGTTCTTTGTATGATCTGCCTGACTCTAGCACTCAGTTCAGTGATGTTGAGAGATATCAGCAGCCTGTTTCCTACCCTGAACCAGGATATAAAGCAGAGATTTTTCCAGCATAGCCACACTTGGTTTGAAAACCTAGACTGTCGTTTGTTGTCTTAGATCTTCAAGTGCACACTGTCCAGGTAAGATGCCGAGCACCGAGCACTGACAGTCTCTGTTCCTAGGAGGGTGTCCTAAGAGAGGGTGGGGGCAGCATGAAGATCTCTGTCCCCAGGAGGGTGTCCTAAGAGAGGGTGGGGGCAGCATGCTGAGCAGGCAGCTGGTGCTGCTGGGGCTGGGTGAGAGGAAACTGGCTCATGGTCTCATAATTGGATGTTTTCCCTGACCTGGAGCAATCAGGCTTGTGGGGATGTAGTGAAGCCAGGCAAACTGATAGGACTGATGGGGAATGGGGGGCGGGGGAGCCTGCTTGTTTGTTTGTGCTTTTGTTCTTTTGAAAGGCTCTTACTGTAAGAGCTCAGGGTCCTCCTGCCTTAGCATCATGAGTGCTAGGATAAGTGTGCACTACTTTTACGGACTATGCTTTTCTATCATTCTTACCACCTCTTTCCTGATAGCAGTGTTCCCAGAAACCAGAGCAGAGATTGGAACATTGTTTAGTGTAGTACTCTAGGGAATTAGCTGTGTCTCCCTGTGCAGCAGCCATCCTTGTGACTTCCGATGTCAGAGAGAGCAGTTCCACCCCTCCCCCAACGTCTCTGTCCCTTAGATGGTGTTAGGTAAATACTGATTTTACAGATGGCTCCCATGCTAATGTGGCTGTCTTGCTTAGTCACATGACAAAGTTCAGGAAGTCTCCTTTTCATTCACAGCCTCATGCTGTGGGGTAGGTATGAAGCTTCCAGAGTTTCCATGCCCCAGTGCTGACATGAACTCACCTTGCTTGTTCCAGTTTCCCTGTGCTCTGGGGCCCCTCAGGGCAACTCTCCCTTGCAGAGTCTATCCAGTGTGTATCCATTAAGAATCTCAGTGCAGTAGGATGGAGCCACAGAAAGGAGGATGGGCCTGGTTCCCCAGAGCAGAGCCTTGTGTCAGGGAAACAGCAAGTGGTGGTGACTCAGGATGAGGTAGAAAAATATTGCCCTTTCTGTGTATTTGAAATGCAAATAGAACATGTCCAGGTGAGAGGTGGACACTGACCAAGGCCTGAGTAGACCCCACCTTTGATTAGAAAGCCACCCGGGAGTGATAACACTTACTAATGTGAACTTGCTGATTGAAATAGCTTGCTGGGGCATCCATGCCCTGCCTGGTGGAGCTTGGGCACAGTATAGTCTGAAAGAGCATCTCAAGTCGGCTCTGCCCTGCTGTCCTCCAGTGAGGCTGGGTCTTGCTGCTGGCGTTCTTCAAACTTCTCTTGCCCACATTAGCTCAACCAGGAACCAGGCTACCTTTCACAGTCCCACATCTCTGAGCATTTGCACATTTTATGTGAGCCTTACACCACCCCTGGGAAAGTCATTCACTTGGCAGGGTTTCTGGAATAGCAGACTCTGAGTGTGTGGGGCTGTGTGTGCATGTGCATGTGTGTGTGTGTGTGGTGTAATCTAAAGCTTTGGCTGCTGTCTTCAGATGGGGCTATTAGAGCATCTGCTACCACTGTGAAGTGGTCTGCTGGAGTAGAGAGGCTGCAGTCATTGTTTGCCTTGGTGACAGTGTGAAGCCAGGAAGCAGTAGGCCCTTTTGGAGGCTGCTGTAATCCAAGAGGGAATAGTCAGATTCTGCACATATTTGGCAGGCAGCTGTAAGTGTGAATACTAAGCCCTAGTGCACAGGAGTCCCTTCAAAGATCTAGTGGGTCACCTAGCCCAGAAGATCCACAGTAGGGCAAGAGTCAGTGTTAGTCAGGGTTAGAAAATGTAGGAGTGGGCTGGAGAAATGGCTCAAAGGTTAAGAAAGCACTGTGTGCTTTTCTAGAGGTCCTGAGTTCAATTCCAACAAGCGCATGGTGGCTCACAACCATCAGTAATGAGATCTGATGCCCTCTTCTGGTGTGCAGTGTCCATGCAGATAGAGGACTCTTGTATGTAAGCTAAATAAATAGTAAAGCAAGGGAGAAAGTGCAGAAGTCAACCTGAGTGCTTCTGTTTCCCACAGGAGCTGCCTCTCCCTCAGCTCTCATGGAAGGAGCCACACCTCTGCATCCGTCCTCTTGGCGCTCTATGGAGCCCAGGAGCAGAGGAACTGTCTAGAAGTGCTTCCCGCACTCTGACAGAGCTTGCCTCCTTCCTTTCCCATTGTCAGATAAAGTGTTTGGATTATTTTTAACATTGGGTGTGTAGTCATAAACACTTTCCTCTTTTTCCTTGTTTTAAGGCGAGAAGCCATTTACTTGTGAAATCTGTGGGAAATCTTTCACAGCAAAGAGCTCCCTTCAGACCCACATCAGGATCCACCGGTAAGCTGCTTTGGGTTTGAGTAAAGCAGGGCTCAGCTCTCAGTGGCCTCAAACTCAGACTCGTGCTTCTCCGCCCTGAGCACTGGGATTATAGGTGAAAGCCACCCCTTGGCTGCTTCAGTAAAGTGTCTTAGGTACTTCTATCACTTGGTGACCCCCTTGAACCCTGGCATTCTCTGGAGTGACCTATGACTATATATAAGCCTCTTCTCTAGTTGGTACCATGGTAGAATTTTATGTGTGGTTTATTTTATTTTTTCATTAATTAAATTTCTCATTTAGGCAAAATCAACAGGATTCTGACCAATAAAATTTGCATTGTTGGTTTCATTATTTAATTTGTATTGAGGGTGGCTTACATCCTCAATCAAAACTAAACATTAGGGCCTGGAGAGGGGGGCTCAGTGACTAAGCTGTTTGAGGGTTTGTTCAGATCTCTAGCCCCCGTGTAAAAGCCAGAGGTAGCTCTGCGTGCATGTAAGAGAGTGCATCCCAGGAGTTGTCTGACCGACAGTCTAACCAGATGTGAGCTCCAGGTTCAGTGAGAAGCCTGTCTCCAAAAGCAAGGTGGAGGGTGATAGAGAAGAATCAGTGTAACCTCTGGGCTCCACATGCACACAAAGACAGGGCATATACAAACATCAGTAAGTATGGTACCCTTGAAGTCTCATCACTCCAGAGGTAGAAGCAGGAGGGTGATCCACAAGTTCAAGGCTAGCCTATACTATAGAGTTAGACCATGTGTCAAAAGAAGAAAAAAGGGCTGGTGAGATGGCTCAATGGGTAAGAGCACCCGACTGCTCTTCCGAAGGTCTGGAGTTCAAATCCCAGCAACCACATGGTGGCTCACAACCATCTGTAACAAGATCTGACTCCCTCTTCTGGAGTGTCTGAAGACAGCTACAGTGTACTTACATATAATAAATAAATAAATCTTAAAAAAAAAAAAAGAAGAAGAAAAAAAAGTTATCTGGAGTTAACATTATCTGGAGTTGATTATGATCATGGATGCCTACAAGCCCCGCACCTGCTAGGCAGAGGCAGGGGGATCGAGTTTGAAGCCAAAGAAAATTCCATCCAAAGAGAAAGTATATTCTGAACAAATGTTTCAGAAAAATGACTCCCAGGCTGGATTTAGATATATACCTAAAAGCTTCAAAAATAATTAGGAGCTGCTCAAATTTTTTAATATTGCTATTAATCATAATACATAAAATCTAAAAAGAAGCTCTAGGAACTAAACCAAAATAGAACTGTCCTTGCAGTATGAAATGTTTATGTTGTTATTTGAAACATGAAACAACAAAATTACAAAGTTTAGCCCATATAGCCCAGTCCCATCTGCCACCCTACCTTAGCCCCTTTATAGCCCTTTTGTAATCCTTTTCGTTTATTTATTTATTTATTTATCCATTTATGTATGTATATGAGTCCACTGTAGCTGTCTTCAGACACACCATAAAGGGGCATTTGGTCCCATTACAGATGGTTGTGAGCCACCATGTGGTTGCTGGGAATTGAACTCAGGACCTCTGGAAGAGCAGTCAGTGCTCTTAACCGCCGAGCAATCTCTCCAGCCCCACCTTTTTTTTCTTTTTGAGACTTGAAACTGAAGCACATAGAAGTGGCTCCCTCAGAGTCCGTAAGTTGGTAGGAGAACCTGTGACTCGGGAATCATTCTGGTCAGTATTCCTGTGTTCTTTAGTTTTGGTTTTGGGGTGGTTTGTTTGTTTGTTTGATGTAAAGCAGAGTTAGAGTTTATTGTAAAGGTTTTGACATGGATTGAGTCACTGGCATTAAGCGACAGTAAGCACTCAAGGGTCAGGTGCAGGGTTTGACATTTCATTCCTCTTGACTGCTTCTGCCTGAGTGAACCAGGAAATGGAAGGCAAGTGTTTCTGTATGTTTTCTTACAGAGGAGAAAAGCCATACTCCTGCAGCATCTGTGGCAAATGCTTCTCTGACTCCAGTGCCAAGAGGAGACACTGCATCCTGCATACGGGCAAGAAGCCCTTCTCCTGCCCCGAGTGTGGCTTACAGTTCGCTCGCCTAGACAATTTGAAGGCACACTTGAAAATCCACAGCAAAGAGAAGCACACGGCAGACTCCAGCAGTGTTTCTGGCAGTAATGTGGACGAGGGCAGGAACATTCTTCAGCTGCAACCATACCAGCTCTCCACGTCGGGAGAGCAGGAGATTCAGCTTCTTGTCACCGACTCTGTGCATAACATTAACTTCATGCCAGGTCCCAGCCAGGGGGTCAGCATCGTGGCTGCCGAGAGCCCCCAGAGCATGGCCACAGACCCGGCTGCCAACATCACCCTGCTCACACAGCAGCCTGAGCAGCTGCAGGGCCTGATCCTTTCCGCTCAGCAGGAGCAGGCAGAGCACATTCAGAGCCTCAGTGTGATTGGAGGCCAGATGGAGTCCTCCCAGACTGAGCCAGTGCATGTCATCACACTTTCCAAGGAAACGCTGGAGCATCTCCACGCCCACCAGGAGCAAACAACCAGCTCAGTACCTGCAGCTGACACAGGAGCCCGAGCCACCCCTGTCCCCTCCACTAGGCCAGGAGCAGAGCTGACCCAAGCGCCTCTGGCCGTTCCACTAGACCCTTCCCCTGGAGCAACAGTGGCAGGGTGGCCTTTTGGGCCATCATCTTACAGATCCTTAAAGATGTGAGCCAGCCATTCTTTATCGTGGGCTCCATCAGGGCAGAAACTGTCTTATCTGTAATACCAACTCATACTTAAATGAGGGGGGGTTCCAATTTGATCTACTTTGTCTCTTCAAGATTGGTAGCTTTTCTTTGGGGTCATTGGTTTTATATGTTTCTATAAGTGTTGAATGTCCACAGCCATAGAGTATGGTCTTGTTTAGAACAAACACTCATGCATAGGTTGAATCATTGGGTAGAGAGGGTCCATCCTGGTACTTCTCTTAGGCGTAACTTTTGCCCCTCAGAGTCCACCTCTTGAATTTTATCTTTGTGTGGTACAGCTGACCAAGTTGTACTGAAGGTAGATTCATACTCAGAAACCGTACTCATGACGTAAAAGCCAAAGTACCTTTAAATTGTTTGAGTTCAACTTTGCTTCAAAACATGTATCTATACATTTTTTAAAGAAGCAGCTATTAAATTTTATTTTAAAAAATCTCCAAAGTATGAAACTGGATCTAGACACTCATTCCAAATAAACCAAATTTTGTCAGACACTGATACTTGATCTTTATCAAAAAGGCTTCTTAATGACCTGGGACTCAAAAAGTTTACTCCATATAATATAAGTCCTATATACACTGCTGAATTCTACTTGAGTGCAAAATACTGATTTATATGTTTGATCTTAGAACTTCCTAGAGGGAGAACAACACACTGATCGATTTTTATTGTAGTCTAGGTTAAATCCCATACCGTACCACTTAATTTTGAGCCTCAGAGCGAAAAGTACCCAACCTGTGTCTATGACTGTGTGACTTCCAAACCATCACCAAAAGGTTAAGTTATGTTTGGGTTACATTTTCAAGATCACTGCATTAGTTGAAGCCTTTGACCGGCTTCTCAGGAAGACAGCGCCAGGCTTGAGAAGATATAGGGAAGAGATAGAGGTGGACAGTGGTGTGACCTGGGCGTCTCCTTCACAGCCATTGCCCGGCTTACCTTAGATGACAGGAATTTCCACCCATGCAAGTGAAAGAAATAGACAGTTCTTCAGGTTAGCAAGAACATTTTTGTTCTATATTTACCAAGTTGTGGGTTTTTTTTTTAAGATTTATTTATTATTATACATAAGTTCACTGTAGCTGACTTCAGACTCACCAGAAGAGGGTGTCAGATCTCATTATGGGTGATTGTGAGCCACCATGTGGTTGCTGGGATTTGAACTCAGGACCTTCGGAAGAGCAGTCAGTGCCTTTACCTGCCAAGCCATCTCACCAGCCCACCAAGTTGTGTTTTATTATACATATTTTACAAATTGAGTTACCAAGTTGTATCAATATGTTTCAAGAAAGTAATGTGGGCTCGGATCTGACTAGAACAACCTTCTACAATTACGACTTTCAGACCCAGTTTGCAGACACTGTATGTGTGAGCATAGGTTGGTCATACATAGGTCTTACCCACTGAGCCATCACTTTAGCCCCTGTTTATTCTTTTTTTTTTTTTTTTTTTTTTTTTTTGGTTTTTTCGAGACAGGGTTTTTCTGTATAACCCTGGCTGTCCTGGAACTCACTTTGTAGACCAGGCTGGCCTCAAACTCAGAAATCCGCCTGCCTCTGCCTCCCGAGTGCTGGGATTAAAGGCGTGCGCCACCACGCCTGGCGCCCCTGTTTATTCTTGAAGCACAAAGTAGCTACCATCTTTTCAAAACAGCCTAATACTCAATTTTTTTCTAGAACTCTACATTTTTATTAAAGTAAAACTTTCCCCCTGTAGATAGCCAGATAATTTCTCAGAAACATGGTAGTGAGGCTGTTGGCTTGGTTTTGGTGTAGGACACTCAACCAATATGTATGTATGCTAAGCATGCCCTCTGCTTCCAATCCAAGAATGCATTTACTTATTATTTCTAACTAACAGTCTTGCACTGTGATGTCCACGCTTAGTTAAATGTCTCCTCTCATGTATGCCTCCATGCCTGGTTACAAGTTAAAAGTTAGTTTACTTTTAACAGTCTACCTCAGCACTAAGAAAGAAACGCACTGTGAGGCAGGCCTGGTAGTGCAGGCATGTGATCCCAGGACAAAGGTGGCAGGAGTGCCTTGAGTATAGGGCTAGCCTGAGCTACAAGAAAATGAGGTCTGGGGATGTGGTTCACTGGTAGCGTGTGGCCTGGTCTCCATTCTCAGTGCTGGGGCAGCTTACAGTTTTCAGGCCACATGTAACAGTAGACGAGACTAACCCTAACAAAGTTATTTAGTGTACTATCCTGCTCAGTCTTAATTCTGCGGCTTACAGAGAGGCAGTTGAGGGATTGCCTGGAGCAGTGGCTCCCAGCCTTCACAATGCTTCTACCATACTGTCAGCATGCGTGCTGTGGTGACCCCCCAAGTTTCTATTGCTACTTTATAGCTGTAAATGACCTGTGAAAGGGTCATCGCACCACACCCAACCCCCAAAGGGGTTGCAACCCACAGATTGAGAACCAGCTGGCCTAGATCAAATTGGTCTGTGGTGAATTGTCTTGTTAATTGATGTAACAACCCCCCCTCCCCGCCCAGCCCTCTGTGGGTGGCGACTTTCCTTCAGCAGGTGGTCTCTAGGCTGCATTAGAAAGCTAGTTAAGCATGAAGCTGAGAGCAATCTAGTACACCAAGTCCCACTGCGTGTCTGCCTGCATGTCCTACCCCGACCTCCTTCCCTGACTTCCAACTTGAAAGTAAAAACCAGGTAAACCCTTCATTCCCCCAGCTTGCTTTGCTCGTGGCATTTGACACAGTAATAGAATGTGACTAGAACATTTATTGCCAAATATTCCAACATATAATTAATATTAATAATAGTTAATATTAAACTGTATTAATGAGATTTTACACCCTCCCCTTGATAATCAGTTGTAGATTTCATACTGCATCTCAGTTTTAGCAACTGTGTTTACTAGTATTTGATTTGCCTTTAGATTTCATACAATGTATAGGTTAAAAACCTAGCTTCGTCTATCAAGTAGTTCAGACAACTGTTTTTGGTAACAACAGTCAAGTCCAGTTCCTTGGTTTATCTGGCTACATTATAAGCCCTTCAGACTCTGTAGCATGGGATCCAGTCCCAGCCTAGACTGCACTATCTGACCAGCTCACAGGAGAATCAGAAAGTGATGGCTTTCTTACGTTAGCTCCCTGATTACTCTTACTACTCCCTGCTTACTCTTCATGACACTCCTATGAGGTACATATCATTATTATCATTAGGCCCATTTTACAGATGAGAATAGTGAGGCCCCTGTATTTGGGTGTGTCCCCAGTGCATACCCTGCCCTTTGGAATGAGCCTCCTTTTAAATAGCTTTCTAAAACAAGCTTTTTTAAAGGTTTATTTCATTTTTATGTTTATGAGTGTTTTGCCAGCATATATTCTGTGGATCATGTGCCCTCAGAAGTCAGAAGAGAGCGTCAGAGCCCCTGGAACTGGTGCTTTTGATTAAAAGCAAAAGTGCATTGCCACCACATCTTTAATCCCAGCACTCAGGAGACAGAG
The DNA here is from genome assembly GCF_000001635.26 of Mus musculus. Classification (NCBI taxonomy): domain Eukaryota; kingdom Metazoa; phylum Chordata; class Mammalia; order Rodentia; family Muridae; genus Mus; species Mus musculus. The sequence continues at coordinate 41,468,556 of NC_000076.6, forward strand.
GCAGGTGGGTCCTGAGTTCTAGGCCAGCCTGGTCTACAGAGTGAGTTCCAGGACAGCCAGGGCTACACAGACATTGTCTCCAAAACCAAAACAACCAGGATTCATGACAGCATAGGGTTAGAGGGCTGTCTTCCCTCTGGCCATGGCGTGCCCCTTGCTAGGGCTGACGTAGTAAGCACTGCTTTTTCAACAACACAGATTTGTGTTATTATAATCCTGGTTAGAAACGTGACAGTTGACAGAGATCCAAGTCTGAGGCCTCTTCCCCGGCTTCCTGCTTGCTCTCCATGTCTTCTGTGTTCTTCCCTCCGCGTCTACCCTTCCACCTTTCAGAGACATCAGGCCTGCTAGCCCACAGGAAGAACCTAATTAGTAACTTCAGTAACTTGGAAGGTCCGGTTTCCAAATGCAGAACTACTTGGAGGTAGTAGGGTTGGGGCTTCACATAGATTTGGGAGGGGAGCGGGGCAAGGCACAATTCAGTACCAATGGGCTCGTGGGCTGAGAAGGGACTGTGTGCTAGGGCACACCTGTAACCCATAGGAAGCAAGTTCTGCTTATTCTTCATGACATTCCTATGAGGTAAGTACCATTATTATCATTAGGCCCATTTTATAGATGAGAACAGTGAGGCCCAAAGAGATAAAAGCCATAGAGTGGCAGAGCCGGAACTGAGGCCCAAGCCTGGGTGACCTCATTATACTGCATTGACAAAAATGAGACTAAAGGTTAGGTCTGTGTCTGAAAGGTTCACACACAATCAAATGTACTTAGAGTTAGTGTCCTACAGAAAAGTTCACACACAATCAATCAAATGTACTTAGTGTCCTACAGAAAGGGACCAGCGCATTGCAACTATACAGTAGTTTTGCTATTGATCAAAACTTACCAACTAGATAGAAGTTACTCTGAAGGTGGGCATACTTTTAACCCCCTCAGCCTCTGTAAGTTGGCCTTTTATTTATTTGTTCCTGTTTTCTATTTTTCAAAGTAAGGATATTTTTGAGTCTAGGACAGATATGTTTTATAAGCATTAAGCTACATTTTTATCTTCAGTTTCTAAATTTCAGCCTAAACTTCCTCATGAGATCTAAGGAAACCCTTGGTCCTTGCTTTTGTAAATAGGAATAACCCTAACCCTGAAATCTCCCCTGCCTGCCTCGCTTGGACTCTTAGGCAGGAGTGACCTCCGAATGGAGCTGCCGTCACTAATCATCACTGTAATCGCCCTGTTTCAAAGTCATTGCCCTGACTACGCAGGAGGAGTTTGCCTGGCAGGCTGTTCTCACCTGACTTGTCCCACACTAGACAAATCTTTAAACTAAAGCTCATTCAACTAGGTTTTTGATAAAATGGAGGAACCCAACTGCATTTCCATAATATCATCAAAGGATCGTGGCTCTTTGAAAAGTGACATATGGGAAGAAGAAAAGAACACTCATGGGACAGAGAAATTCTGTGTCCTGGAACATGGATTTATTATTTTGAGTCTTAGTAACTGTAATAGAACCCTTTGTGAATTTGAAAATGATTTCCCAACAAGTCAGATTCTCATACAGGTCAGACTGGGCTCCATGTTCTGATCCGCGTTGTCTCCACCTCCAAGTTCTGGCATTACAAGTGTGCTACACAGCCGGGCATGGTGGTGCACGCCTTTAATCCCAACACTCGGGAGGCAGAGGCAGGCGGATTTCTGAGTTCCAGGCCAGCCTGGTCTACAAAGTGAGTTCCAGGACAGCCAGGGCTACGCAGAGAAACCCTGTCTCGAAAAAACAAACAAATAAATAAACATACAAAACAAGTGTGCTACACCATACCTGGCCAACTCCATATTACTCTGTCCCTGTTTAATGAAAAGTTAGACTAAAACGTTATTGCTTAAAATTAGAGAAAGCTACATTTTTAAAAATTACATGATAAAGTGATTTTTGGTCTGGAAAAATATTTCCTGTAACTGTGCTTGAAGAGCAAAAGGAGATGTGGGAAGAATGGGTCCCTTGTTATGGAAGGACCTGTGAAATCATCCTCTGACCTCCAAAGAAAGGGCTGCATAGAGAGCCACACCTTCAAATAGCCACTCCTTGGCCCAAGCAAATATAGACCACCACATTCTACTCCCTGGCCCCCATTGGCTTGTTGAAACATGAGTCTACGGGGGCCATAGCTAAGCATAACATAATGAAAAATATTTAGTCCATCTTCTAAAGACACCATAGTCTACAGCAGTCTCAACAATGTTAAAAATCTAAAGTTCAAAGTCTCTTTTGAGATTAATCCAGTCACTTTACTGTAACCTCAAAGCAGGTCAGGAAATGAGCTGAGCAAACTCCAAACTCTGCATTTGCATATCTGATACCAAGGCAGTATTCAGATCTCCAACTCCTTTTACATCTTTGTTGACTGCAATAAACTTCTTTCTCCTGGAACCAGTGTTCCACTTTCTGTTGGCAGCTTTCCTCAGCAGATATCCTATGGCTCTGGATTTCTCGAACATCTTGATCTTGGGGTCTCCAAGGCAACCTTAACGTTACACCTTCTTGTTCCAATGTCTGGAATCTACACATGATCTGGACTCCTCCAAAGGGCTGGCGTCACTTCTCCAGCTCTGCCCTCTGAGGCTCTGGTTGATTCCACTCCACTGCTGCTGCTGTTCTTGGTGATCATGCCATGGCATCTCCAATACACTGGGGGCTTCCACTGAAATTGGGCTTTACCATTAGGCTCTCTTCGTGCTGCCAAACCTCAACTTCTTTGCATGATTCCTTCAGTCCTAGGCCACCAACTACAACTGAGGCTGCACTTTCACTAATGGCCTTCACAGTACCAAGCCTCAGCTGCTCTTCATGACCCCTTCATATCTTCACAACCAGTACCTACTGGGTGACTGTTACACATTACAAAGTCCAGCTGCAGCACGAGGTACAATCTTGACCATTTCTGGAACACAGATTATTTGTGCTCTCAGGAAACACTTGCCAGATTTCACCTCAGTGATGCTGGTCTCTTCTTCTTCTTCTTTTTTTTTTTTTTTGGTTTTTCGAGACAAGGTTTCTCTGTATAGTCCTGGCTGTCCTGGAGCTCACTTTGTAGACCAGGCTGGCATCGAACTCAGAAATCCGACTGCCTCTGCCTCCCGAGTGCTGGGATTAAAGGCATGTGCCACCACGCCCGGCTGATGCTGGTCTCTTCTTAATCACTGCTAATTTCTTAGCTCTAGCTAACCAGCATCAATTGTCCCAATAGTCCCTTCTACTCTGAACTCTAAAGCCAGAGCTACATGGATGAAGCTCCTGAAGTCTGCTGCTTGTTGGGGCTGGAACATACCCCCCACCCCCTTATTCTATTACCGATTTTCTGTTTTCCAACTCCCTCACTGCCTAAGCTTGGCTGTCCTGAAACTTGCTCTGTAGATTGACCTTGAACTCAGATCTGCATGGCTCTATCTCCTGAATGCTGGGATCAAAGGTATGTATTGTACTGCACACCTGAATTTAAGCTTTTCTCTACGTGGAACTTGTTCTGTACAAGGCTGGCCTTGAATTCAGAAATCTGCTTGTCTCTGTCTCCTGGGATTAAAGGTGTGTGCCACTATGATTGGACGTAAGCTTTTCATGGCCACTGTTCCTCAAGATCAAAAGCCTGTGTCTTGCAGTCTCAGGATCTGGATCCCAAGTGTGCCCTCCATATCTGGATTGTAGTTCACTCCAGATTAAAAGTCCAAACTATTCCTTGTTCAACTGTAAACACAAAAAAAGATAAGTTTAGCTAGGTGGAATCTTGCCCTGAGATCACCACCCACTTAATCTCTTTATCTCCAGGACACGAGACTCAACTCCACTTCACTTCCTGGTGCCCCTTTATTACTTGAACCATACATTTTACATTTTTCCTTTTCATTAAAACATTCTTCATAAGACTAAATCGGAGGGGGAAAAGTCTTTGCTGAGCTCTTTTGAGACTTCCTTTGTCAATGCAATTAAGATAAATCTCTTTACTTTAGTCTCAGGCAGACTCTTCAGATAAGGGCAAAAAGCAGCCACATTCCTCACCAAGATACAGCCTCTAGGCCACATACTGAAATTCTTCTCCACTGAAACCCCCTGGGCCAGGTCTGAACAGTTTAAATCACTCTCAGCAACAAAGTCTTCCTATTCCTTCTAGGATGGCCCATTAAGCCCCACTTAAAGCATTCCACCACTTTCCAAATCCACATTCTTCCAAACAAAAGCATGGCCAGGTCTATCATCAATCCCCCAGTTCCTGGTACCAACTTCTATCTTTGTTAGGGTTTTACTGCTGTGAAGACACCATGACCAAGGCAACTCTTAAGAGGATAACACTTAATTAGGGCTGGCTGACAGGTTCAGAGGTTCAGTCCATTATCATCAAGGCAGGAACATGGCAGCATCCAGGCAGGCACAGTGCAAGAGGAGGTGAGAGTTCTACATCTTCATTTGAAGGCCACTAGGAGAAGACTGGCTCCCACGTGGTTAGGAGGAGGGTCTTAAAGCCCACGCCCACAGTGACACACTTCCTCCAACAAGGCCACATCTTCAAAGTAGTGCCACTCCCTGGACCAGACATATTTAAACCACCGCACAGAGGGAGAGGTGTGGAGAGGAGTGGGGAGAAAAAAGGCAGGCAGGTTTATTTCAGATTCACCCAGTTGTAGAGAGGAGCAATTACTTAGTTTTTATGGGGATTCCCTGCCCTACCCTTCCCATTCCCCCGTTGTTTGTGATGGGGTCTCCTGTAGCTTAGGCTGGCCCTTGTTATGTAATGGAGTATGGCCTTGAACTTGGCTCCTCCTGCTTCCATCTCCTGAGTGCTAGTGTTACAAATAGAAGCAACCACATCCGGTTTTCATATGATGCTGGGTATTAAACCAGGGCTTCTTGCATGCCAGGCAAGACTACCAACTGAACTACATCCTCAGCCCAGGAGTGATTTCTTGCTTGCACACAGGCAAGCAAGCAGGCAGGCACGCATGCACATACCCATGTGTGCATGCATACCCTCTGCCCCACATGGGATCTATCACCAAGACCTACCATACCTCAGGCTATCTTTTGAGTCTATCCTGTCTCCATATTCACTGTGTGTTGTGTCCTTCCTTAGTCTTTTCCATGGGTTCTGAGTCATGGTTTCTAATTCCCTTGCCTGGCCCCTTTCTCTAATAGAAAGCTGTATTTTTTACCATTGTCCCCTTAGCAACATACAGAATGCCTTGCTAAATGGATAGATTATATTATTTTAATTATGACTTCAACTTCTTCTGCAATTCCCCTCTGCACCTAGAATAAAATCCCCAGCCCAGCTTCCTCTTGGGCCCTTCTTCTACATTCTCACTTCCGGCCACACTGGGTTACCTCTCTATTGGCCAATACACACCCCACTCATTCTGCCTGCAGCTCAGGGGCGGGTGGTTCCTCAGCCAGGAAAGTTGTTCAAACCATTCAAGTCAAAATTATGGGAAGCTCTTCCAGACCCTCTAATCTTAACCAGTCAGCATCTCATAACTGAGACATGCGACACCTTTGGTTCTGGGTCTATTTTACATTGGGAACTGTGGCTTTCTGGGTTGTACTGACTCTAGGCCAGGCCCATCAGAGCTGAAGGTTCTGAGCTTCAGATTCAAGACCATATCATAGACTGACTTACAGACAGATGTCTTCTGTGGTATTAGAAAGTTTCTTTTCTGGCCCTACGCCCAGGAGATCAGAGGTTAGGAGGTAAGATAAGGAAATAAAAATAGCTTTGCAGAAAGACAGAACTTGGTCTGAGACACACACACACACACACACACACACACACACACACACACACACACAAAGAGGATCCTGTCCTTAGTGCCTCGAGACTTTAAACTAAGCGGCTGCTAGTGTAATGTTTTCCAAACCCATTAGAATGGGGCTCTTTGAAAATTGAATTTTCATGTGTGGGACATTTATTTTATTTAATCCAACATGAACTATAGTCAGTATGACTAGGCCAACTACTTTTAGCTCACATAAATACACAACTTCGGGTCATAACTCAAGATCCTAATAAGGGAAAAAATGCTTGTTTTACTCTGTACATTTCTGAGAATCGGCAACACGGAATAAAAAGGCCCCAGACCTGAAACTAGCTAAGGAAGTTGGGTCATTCAAAATGCTTCCATTTAGAGACCAGGAGACTGAGGTGTGTGTGCTGGTGGTGACTTTGAGACACAGTAGGCCTGGTACAGAAATCTGACAGAGAGACAGACAGACAGACAGACAGACCTTCTGGAGTCCTGAAGCTCTGTGGCTCTAAGGTGGGTCTTTAACTAGCAGCAAGGAAAGCTGGAAATCAGCAGGTTTTTAAGAGCTGAGGAACTCGTTCTGTGATCCTTTTAAAAGGCAGCCTTCACAGCCTTTAAATTTGTTGCTCATAGAGCCACACAACCCTGTTTGGCTACAACTGAAAGTCTCTGGGGGAACCTGGGTCTTTGTAAACAAGACACAGTAAGTTGCTGTAGTCCATCTGCTAATAAAAGGGAGAGGCATGATCCTGAAAGCCGGAAGCCCATCTCTACTGGGCTTTTTAGAACATTTTTTACACTGTGTGTTTAAGTATGGGTGTGTATGACATTCTGCAAATTTGTTCCAAGCAAAATGATGTCACTCTCAGGAACACAAGTGGGCCCAGCTCAAAGGCTTCCTGGCTTCCAAAGTGTGTGGCCTGGCTGGATTGTTGGCCTCTCCTGGCAGAGGGCTGGCATTTCCTCTTGCTTCTCTCTCTGCCTTCTTATCAGCTGCAGCTGTGTGTGTTTAGAGCTCAGGACTTACTGGGTACCCCAGTATATCTGGACAAAATGCAAAATGATTTATTCAAACACAAACCCAAAAAGATAGCCACTGGACCTTGGCTTTTGTTGGTCCCTGGACCTCAAGAAGAGAGATGTAGCCATTTTTTCCTAGGTTAAGCACTTCTGGGGTAGCGATTTTACTTCCTCATGATGTCAAACCTTATTTCAGTCCCGTGGTTTAACAGTGGTAGGTTGGGATCCAGAAAGGCCTGGGGCTGATAGCATCCATGCCACTGGCTGGTGAACATGTGCAGTCATGAAGCCTCATTGACATTTCAGTAAAATAGGTTTTGTTAATGCTCATGCAATAAATGAGAACTGCTGTTTTATTAACTTTAAAGCTGCTTGATTTTGAACAATTCCTTTCATGCTACAATTTCTTAACAGGAAATACTAAGAATTTGATTCCAAAGTTCCCTAGCATTGTCTGAGTCTTGACTTTAGTTCTGCACATTGAAGTTTTATCCTCTCCCACATACCCTTACCATCCTGTTTTTCTTAGTTGAAAACACACACACACACACACACCTGGTTGTGTGTGTACCTGGTTGAAAGATGTGGACCAGGACTTTAAGCTTTGTCTTTAGCCTGAGCCTGGGAGCCAGCCGACCTGTCCCAGGAGAGATGGACCCCCGCAACTGGATCGCCTGTGGCGCCAGGGGTGTGAATTTATCGGTGGGAGAGGTGAAGAGAGCTCAGACATCTGGCGCCACTCTCGGTTCTTGCAGCTTCAATAAACTTCTTGCCGGAGGCCTGCGCCCGCTCGGCCAGCTCTTGGAAGTGGCCTACAGCGTGGGTACCACCGGGGCGGACTCAGGCACGGTCACTCAAGTCTCTGCTCTCCCTGTCCCTGCCTGGCCAGACCGTTTGGAGGCCCCCAGCAGCCCCTGGTGTAGGCAGAACCACGCCCTACAGCACCACCCGGCAGGCGTGGGCGGGACCCAGGCTGTCCCCAGAGGAGGACTGCGGAGTACGGAGGTTCGGAGTAAGTCTTCCTCTGTGCTCTGCGCTGGCGCTGCGGTCCAAACTCTTTGGAACTCCCCGGTTTCTGCCACCAGGCATCTCTTGCTTTCCCTGCGCCACCCCTTCCTCTGCCCCTAGGCCTGGGACACCCTTCCGACAGGAAGCGGCTCTTCCAGCCCCAGAAACGCTGGTAAGTAATCCAGCGATGCCTGCTGTGCGTCCTCCTGCTCGCTGGGCTGGGGGTGAGGATAAGGAAGGGGGTGGGGAGCGCTTCCGGGGAAATGGGGTAGGGAGCCACGCCTGGCTGGTTTGGCGGGTCCTCTTGCCGGCCCTACCCAGATGAGCGCCTTTGTGCAGATTTTGCTGTCTAGAGTATTGGGAGCTCTCACCCCCGCTGCTCAAGGTCCAGCTCTCCATCCCTTTAGACGCTCCACCAATGGCACATCCTTTGTGCTTGTTTCCAGTCTGGGTACCTCTTTTATTTCCTTTAGCAGAGGTCGCTCCAACCCCCAGTCTCCCACTTCCAAGAGGGACTCCTGTCCTTTCTGAAGATCTATCCACTCTTGTCCTAGTGACCCCCTAGGGCAACCTTTGCCTCCTCCTACTACGCGGGCAATGAAGGGGCTGCTGGGGGATGATAGATCGGCCCACAACCCCCCCACCCCACCACCTAGTTGCCTCTCCCACCGAGAGCAACCCATCCCCCCATACTCTTCATCTCTTCCGGTGGCAGCGTGAGAAAGCCCTCCAAGAGCCCTTAAGCTGCGTGTGGGCTGGAGGGAAGGAAAGGGGTACAAAGAGAGGCCTTGTCTCCAGAGATTCCTGGGAGAGCACAGAGGAACGCCGTGGGAGTGAGGCTAGGGGTCGATTAGATGTGAGGGTCTGCGGAAGGGGTTGCTAACCCCACTCCTTCCCACAGCCCGTTGGAGCAGCGACGCAATCTCTTCTCAGGGGAAGTGTTTTGACCACAGTGAGTCAGAAGGTCTGTCATGCAGACAACAGTCACAACATTCTCAGGCTATTTGTGAGGGTAGTTTGGGTGGCTGAGAAGTGGAATCTACACAGGCAGTGTTGCCCCTTGTCAGGAGGCAAGCACGTGGAAAAGAACTTTGCCTTTGGGGAGAGGCACATCCTACAACCAGCGTGGCACTAAGTTCGCCAAAGGGCGCTGGCGAACAGAGACTTAGGAAGAAATGGGTGTGTGTCTGTGAGGCAGCCGCAGTTGAACTGGGGTGTTAGTTCCTGCTGTCTACAAGAAGGGAAACCTCCGCCCCCACCCCACCCCTGGCAGCCCGCTGAGAAACTCCCCCGTGTCCTACTTACAGGTCCTAGGGAACGCCCACTACAATTTCTTGTCCCCTGGGCCTCGGAGATCGCATATGAAAGCTGCCATGACACTGGTCGACAGGAGGCTCCCTTAGCATCCTTGTGCCCAGGACTACTGTGTTTTCATTTCTAAATTTGGCGAATTTCACTTTATAAGAGATAGCTGCTGTCTCAGAAGGGGTCGGGGGTGTGGATCATGGCCTGGGAGTGGACTGGAAGCAGAACCAATCAGAGGTGGACCCTGAGCTCCCTTGTGACAACGGCCTGCGCTGCTGGCTCCTCCCCCTTTCTTTTCCCTCCCTCCAATCTTGCCTTCTCTTTTTTTTCCCACAGACACTGGGTTTTCTCCCAGCTGCTCCTGCTGTCAACAGGGGCCCTACATGGCATCACCCGCCTCCACCAACCCAGCACATGACCACTTTGAGACCTTTGTGCAGGCACAGCTGTGCCAGGATGTACTGAGTAGCTTTCAGGGGCTCTGTAGAGCCCTGGGAGTGGAGTCTGGTGGGGGATTGTCCCAGTACCACAAGATCAAGGCCCAGCTCAACTACTGGAGTGCCAAGTCACTGTGGGCCAAGTTGGACAAGAGAGCGAGCCAGCCTGTGTACCAGCAAGGCCAGGCCTGTACCAACACCAAGGTAGATATGTAGAGTCTGGGAGTGGTGTGAGCATCAGGGGAGACAGAAGGAGACAGGATGCTACATACCCCCCCACCCCCACCCCCCACCCCGGTGTGTGTGTGTGCTTGCAGTGTCTCGTGGTAGGTGCCGGGCCTTGCGGACTTCGGGCTGCTGTGGAGTTGGCACTGTTAGGTGCCCGAGTGGTACTTGTGGAAAAGCGTATCAAGTTCTCTAGGCACAATGTGCTCCATCTCTGGCCCTTCACCATCCATGACCTTCGGGCACTTGGGGCCAAGAAGTTCTACGGGCGCTTCTGTACTGGCACCCTGGACCATATCAGTAAGAACTTCATGTTGGCCCTCGGGTTGGTGTGCCCAAGTCTAGAGAAGGGAGACTGCAGGGTCAGGCAAAAGCCAGGGTGAACAGGCGTCACTGTAACCAGGAGACCTTTAAGAACCGGATCTGACATCTGTAAAACGGACAGTGGTTTTTCTTATCCAAGTAGTAACCCTGCCTGGTTTCTGAGCTCCAATGTTATCAGGTTTTCAGAGTTGTGTGGTCACAGATGGGCTCAGTGGTCTCTTAGCCTCCTGTAGCTCTGAACAGAAGCACAGTAGAGCGAGAGAAGGCGTGAGTCCATTCCTAACGCCGCCGCCTCACTTCCAGGCATCCGACAGCTTCAGCTGCTTCTACTGAAGGTGGCCTTACTGTTGGGGGTGGAGATTCACTGGGGCGTCAAATTCACTGGCCTCCAGCCCCCTCCCAGAAAAGGTGAGTGTTTCTGAGATCTCCTATCCACCAAAGAGAGAACCCTACAAGATGCTAAGGGAGGTCTGGGTGGGAGTCAGCTGACTCCTTCCTGACAGTGAAGTCTGGGCAGCCCTAGCCTCAGGCAGCGAGTCTGAGGGAAAAGCAAGGTAGGCAGAGTATGGCCTTCCTTACCTGCCTGCCTTGGCAGCCAGGAGGTGTGATCTGATAAACTACTTTCCAGGGTGTTGAGTCCTTTACGAATTTATTTTGTTTCTCTAGCCTGACCTGGGAGAGTGTAGGGCCCCTCTGACCTCTACACCTTTGTGGCTCTCATGCTCTCTGTCTCAGGGAGTGGCTGGCGTGCTCAGCTCCAGCCCAACCCCCCAGCCCAACTGGCCAGCTATGAGTTTGATGTCCTCATCTCAGCTGCAGGAGGCAAATTTGTCCCTGAAGGTGAGTGGCCCTTTTCCTCATAGATGGATGATAGCTGGATGATAGTTAGATGGAAGCCAGCATCCTAGGCTCCCCGGAGCCTTCCTAGAAGTATTACCCCACCTTCCCCCCACTACTAGGCTTCACTATACGAGAGATGCGTGGCAAACTGGCCATTGGCATCACAGCCAACTTTGTGAATGGGCGCACGGTGGAGGAGACACAGGTGCCGGAGATCAGTGGTGTAGCTCGAATCTACAACCAAAAATTCTTCCAGAGCCTGCTCAAAGCCACAGGTCAGGGCCCACCCTCAAAAGGCCTTCCCTTCTCTTCCCTTTACTGTGGGATGTTTCCCACTTGCCTCTCAGACCTGGGATGGCTCCAAGGAACCTCACTTTTGTCCATCCTTGGTGGTCTCAACAGCAAAAGAGGAAGAACTGTCCTCCAGGGACCAAGTAGCTGCTCGCTTGGCATGAAAGACCCTGGGACTCTTAAATGCCTGGCCTTAAATGCCTTTGCTTTCTGCTCCTTCATGCTGGAGAGTAAGAATGATGTACATTGCAAATGTATGTTCAAGAGGATGCCATGTTTACTTTGGCTTTATACTGCTACTATGTGACTAAGTGATACAGGCCTCCCAGCTGTCATTCCACCTGGCTTCCCCTCTTGCCTCTGGGGCCAGGACAGATGGCCCTTTGTGCCAGCAGCTCTGTGAGGGACACTCAGCCATGGCGTGGGTGCTTAAGGAGGTGATGTTTGCAGTATCACTGAAGACTCACCTCCGGTCCTCTGCTCTGCCCCACCAGGTATTGATCTGGAGAACATTGTATACTACAAAGACGAGACCCACTACTTTGTGATGACAGCCAAGAAGCAGTGCCTGCTGAGGCTGGGGGTGCTGCGCCAGGTAGGCCCTGTGCCCAGGAGGGAGGAGGGAGGAAGGAAGAGAGGAAGGAGGCCGGGCTGGGCACAGTCTACCCCAGTTATGGACGGACCCCATCCTCTCCGGCCTCCAGCAGGCAGTAGCTCCATGTAACAAGCTCTTGCTCCCTGAATGTAGGTGGCAGTAGGAATCCTCGTCTGGGCTAAATTTACAGACCTGGTACTACTCTAACTCCAGGACTGAGAGAGTGTTTATCTCTTTTCCTCTTGCTGGCTGTTAGTTCCCAGGGCTTAGCCTGGTACCTGATGAGTAGTTACGAACCTACTATGGACTCACTGAATGGATGAAATAGATGCATGCCTTTCTTACGTGTACTAAGTACTATGCTGAGTACTATGTACTTGTACACTTAGTACTATACTAAGTACTATGCTGAGAGCTTATAAGTACGTTATAAGTTGTGTGTTGTTTGTAAATGCTGAACAAACGGAGGCTTTGATGAGATCAGGACAAAATCTATGACAGCAATGACATTGGGCTTCCTGGAAGAGCAGGGCTTGAGATCCTCCGAAGTAGGGTGAGAATTGAGGAGGGAATTTGAATATGAGAATCAGGCTGCTAGAATTCTATGCCCAGCCTTGCTTTCGGTTGTTATGTAGTCTATCTAGTCAGCCTCTCCCGGTCCTAGGTCAGTCCTCTGTAAAAGGGTGAAGCTGAGCGTGTGACTCTCCTCTCAGAGGGCTCCTCGGGCTCTTATCTTTCCGCCGCATAGGACTTGTCAGAGACTGATCAGCTGCTGGGCAAAGCTAATGTGGTACCGGAGGCTCTGCAGCGCTTTGCCAGAGCAGCGGCTGACTTCGCCACACATGGCAAGCTTGGGAAACTGGAGTTTGCTCAGGATGCACGCGGGCGGCCTGATGTGGCGGCCTTCGACTTCACAAGCATGATGCGGGCAGAGAGTTCCGCTCGTGTCCAAGAAAAGCATGGTGCTCGCCTACTGCTGGGGCTGGTGGGGGACTGCCTAGTGGAGGTGAGCATATGGGTCCCACAGTTCAGGAGGGAGCGCTCTTATTGGGGGCGGGGCATGTTGTGGGAGGAGCTTAGGGGCTGCTTGGTGGAAGGAAAAGCTGTGTGGGGTGGAAAAGGGTCTTCCCCACCGCAGATATCAGGGCTTTGGACATACTCATTGGATTCTTATTGATTGGCTTCTATTCCTCCTACCCTGTAGCCCTTCTGGCCTCTGGGCACTGGAGTAGCCCGAGGCTTCTTGGCAGCCTTCGATGCAGCCTGGATGGTGAAGCGGTGGGCAGAGGGCGCTGGGCCGCTAGAGGTGTTGGCTGAACGGTGAGGCCGGGGCTCAGAGACTAGTCAGTACTGGTAGGGAAGACATGATTCGGGACACGGGTCAGGAAGAGGGGGCAGGAGATGCTGAAGGTAGGGATGGAGGCACGGGACTACAGGAAAGCCCTGCAGTTGCTCAGGGGTGGGTGCTGACAGCTCCCTTCGTGTCTGTGCACTGCCTTCCACCACCACCAATAGCGAGAGCTTGTACCAGCTTCTGTCACAAACATCCCCCGAGAATATGCATCGAAATGTAGCCCAGTATGGGTTGGACCCTGCCACCCGATACCCCAACCTGAACCTCCGGGCTGTAACCCCCAATCAGGTCAGACTCTCTACCCTACCCTCCCGCCCATCTTCCCAGATCACCTCCCTTTCCCATGCCAGGTCTTCCCTCCTTAGCTGCTGTCCCAGCAGGGGGTCAGCCCTACCACAGCAGGCTCCTCCCTGGGGGCTGAAGGGGTAGGTGGTCCGCTGCCTTGAGACTGAGAGGAAGCTACCTCAGGTACAGGACCTCTATGATATGATGGACAAGGAGCATGCTCAGAGGAAGAGTGACGAGCCGGATTCCAGGAAGACAACCACAGGTGAACAGGCTTGCACGGGCTAGCGAAGCATCTTCTGCATGCAGCAGGGCTCTAGGGTAGTGGTTTGTACCCCTGTGCTGTGTTCTACTGGCAGTGCTGAGTAGCCACAGCCGTGCTCTGCAGTGCCAGCGCTTCTGCCAACCCCTTCCTGCGGCCATGGGTGTAAACCCAGACTACCTGTTCTGTGAGCCTCTGAGCTTCGCTGCCCTTCTGTTTCCCCTCCCCTGGCTTTTATGGAGCAAGGGTTTAGAATGGGGAAGGAGGCCAGCAGCAGGCGTGTGGGCCTTGGGCACAGCATGGCTCTGCTCCCCTAGGGTCCGCAGGCACGGAGGAGCTTCTGCACTGGTGCCAGGAGCAGACAGCTGGCTTTCCTGGAGTCCATGTCACTGACTTTTCTTCCTCGTGGGCTGATGGGCTAGCTCTGTGTGCCCTGGTACACCACCTACAGCCTGGCCTGCTGTGAGTCCTGCCTCTCTCCCGGGCCCAGCCCTCCCTGTCACTGCTTGGTAAGAAGATGCTGGGCAGGAGTTGGCAGCCCAGCGAGTCCCAGCTCCACCTGTCCCTAGAGTTGGTAATCCAGTCTGGCTCTGCTCAGCAGCCCAGCAAGGCTTTACAGAGTCTAATGCATCCAGATAGAGAAGTCAGAAGCTGTGGAAGACTGGGAGTGGAGTGCAGGGGTAGAGCATACTTGCTTAGCGTGAGTGAAACCTCAGTTCAGTCCAACACACACACACACATTGCTGCTAGTTGTGGTGTTGTGCAACTATAATCAAAGCACTTGAGAAGCAGAAGCAGGAGAATCACTGTAAATTTGAGGCCAACCCTAACTACATAGCACCAGTTCGGCTCTCCCAGAACCCCCACTCATCTTCCCAAATGAACTCCCTTCCCCAACCAGGCCTTCCTTGCTGCTCCTGGGGGTTAGTCCTGCCACAGGAGGGCCTGTCCCTGTGGGTTAAAGGGCTGAGGGGTCAGACATGTGGCCAAGGAGCCTGTGCAAAGGAAGTGATGAGTGGGGAACAAAACACCACACACAATGACATGGAGGCAGGCAACCACCAACAGACAACCTTCATGCGCTCACTCACCCCTTTGCTCCTCCTGTGGAGTCAGGCTAGTGTCTCAGTGGCATTTCATCTGATGCCCCGCAGGGAACCCTCGGAGCTGCAGGGCATGGGAGCTCTAGAAGCCACTACCTGGGCACTGAGGGTGGCAGAACATGAGCTAGGCATCACACCAGTGTTGTCTGCACAGGCAGTCATGGCTGGCAGTGACCCACTGGGTCTCATTGCCTACCTCAGCCACTTCCACAGTGCCTTCAAGAACACGAGCCACAGCTCAGGTGAGTTGGAGGGTAGGTGGGCAGGAAGGGGGTGGAGGGCAGCTATGTAAAGGCCCCAGTGCTGACAGCTGGACTCTGTCTGCAGGCCTTGTCAGCCAGCCCTCTGGAACCCCCAGTGCTATACTTTTCCTTGGCAAACTCCAGAGGAGCCTACAACGGACCCGCGCCAAGGTGAGAAGACTGAGCAGGGTTGAGGCTGAAGAAGGGATGCCCAGTGAGGTTCCAGGGACGATAGAGAATACACTCTGAGGAGAGGGGAGAGCTGGGCTTAGGTTATCTTCACAGTCACAGGACCTGTTGTGGGACCACAGGGAGGTGCTGGTGACCAGGACCTCCCTTGCAGGTAAATGCAGACAGGGTAGGAGAGTCCAGCACTGTTTCTCTGCTCTGTCCTACCTCCTCTGTGCCCTGCCCTCCGTTGCCGGCTCTACAGGTCCTGCTCCTGTCTCCCTGTCTAGTCTTACTCCCTACCCTGCCAGGCTTCCCTTTCTGTACACATCTACTCCCCTGCTACCCGAGCATCACCTCCTTAGGTAGACGAGGAGACTCCGAGCACTGAGGAGCCGCCTGTCTCCGAGCCCAGTATGTCTCCAAACACTCCAGAGCTCTCTGAACACCAGGAGGTAGGTCCAGGGCCCAGCCTGCAAACACGCCTGAGAGGGTGGGAAAGGGCTACGTGAGAATGTTAGACCTGGGCAGTTGGCTTTGGATCTGGCTGACCCTCTGTCCTGGGGCTCTGTGCAGGCTGGGGCAGAGGAGCTGTGTGAACTCTGTGGGAAACATCTGTACATCCTAGAACGCTTCTGTGTGGATGGCCATTTCTTTCACCGGAGCTGCTTCTGCTGCCATACCTGTGAGGCCACATTGTGGCCAGGTGGCTATGGGCAACATCCAGGAGATGGTAAGTGGGCCTGGGAGATGCTACAGGGGACTTGGGGCTTTCTTGGAGACAAGGGGGTGGGGAGGGAGAGGGAGACTGGACAATAGGTAGAAACAGCCCCCTCCAAAGCTTTACGTGTGGAGTCCTAAGAAATCTACTGTAAGCCTCCACCTTCCCTCTGAGTGTCGAGCAGTGGACCTAATGTCTTCTACCCTTCCCAGGACATTTCTACTGTCTCCAGCACCTACCCCAGGAGGACCAAAAGGAGGCTGACAACAATGGAAGTCTGGAGAGCCAGGTTAAAACAAAACTCTGTGTGATGGGATGTGGGAAGAGGCAGGTGTCCCCAGATCAGTGGGCTTTGCAGGCAGTAAATGAATGCTGTCCTCCACTGAAGGACACTTGTCACCAGAGCTGCCTGACAGTGTCTACTAGGTGGGGTCCATGACCTTACCATATGGTGGGCTTTCCAGGAGCTCCCAACACCAGGAGACAGCAACATGCAGCCAGACCCCTCCTCTCCTCCTGTGACGAGGGTCAGCCCTGTCCCAAGCCCCAGCCAGCCTGCACGTCGGCTGATCCGGCTCTCCAGTTTAGAACGCCTACGGCTGTCCTCCCTGAATATCATCCCTGACTCAGGAGCGGAGCCTCCTCCCAAACCCCCAAGGAGCTGCTCAGACTTGGCCCGAGAATCCCTGAAGAGCAGCTTTGTGGGCTGGGGTGTGCCAGTCCAAGCACCACAAGGTAGGTGCTCTTCCTACAGATGTGCTCTTCTCGGAGGCTTCGGGCAGGATGGGCACTAGAATTTTTGCCACAGGGATTCTGGGAAATAAAAACAGAGGTCCCTGGACTTCCAACCCATACCTCCCTCTCCTCTGCTAAGTTCCTGAAGCCATAGAGAAAGGGGATGATGAGGAGGAGGAAGAGGAAGAAGAGGAGGAGGAGGAGGAGCCACTGCCACCTTTGGAGCCAGAGTTGGAGCAGGTGAGTAGCAGGAACCCATGATCGATCTATCTCATGACTCTGTGTGAGCCTGGAGGCATCTGGCAGGTATTTCACGCCCTGACTACAGAAACACCAAGAGCAGGCACCCTCCTCTCTAATGTCTTCTCACAGTCTCACAAGTTTGCCTCTAAGTCTTTATCAGGGTTATCAGAATTTACCACTTTCCATCCCAGTTTTTCACCCTTCCAGTTTCCTCCATTCTTAACCATGGGCCAGACCTTATTGCTGACTGGCCCAACCTTCCCACAGACTCTGCTGACCTTGGCCAAGAACCCAGGTGCCATGACTAAGTACCCAACGTGGCGTCGAACCCTCATGCGCCGTGCCAAAGAGGAGGAGATGAAGAGGTTTTGCAAGGCCCAGGTGAGCCCCGGGCAAGCCCCAGGCACCAGAGTTCTGAAAGGGTCAGTTATCTGAGCTCAGAGCACATTCAGTGCTCTGCTCCTGAGCAGTAAATCAGTGCTCTGCTCCTGAGCAATCAATCCGGCGTGTCCTGCCTTACAACCCACAGGCCATCCAGCGAAGACTGAACGAGATTGAGGCCACTATGCGGGAGCTGGAGGCCGAAGGCACGAAGCTGGAGCTGGCCTTGAGGAAAGAGAGTAGTGAGTAATGTCATTCGGGAGTGACATGCGAGCACACACACCGTCTCTCTGTGACATGCTAGCACATACCATCTCTCTGGTTCAGGAGTGACATGCTAGCACACACTGTCTCTCTGGCTCCCGACAACGTGGTCAGCCCTCAGCAAACCTGGGGACCAGTGGATGTGTACACAGCTGACTCCAATGATGGCCTATTGTCCCTGGGTCCTGCCACCCTGTGACCCCTCCCATCCCTTTCCCATCTTCTCAGGCTCTCCAGAACAGCAGAAGAAACTCTGGCTGGATCAGCTGCTACGGCTCATTCAGAAGAAGAACAGCCTAGTGACTGAAGAGGCCGAGCTCATGATCACGTAAGGCCGGGGGTGGGGTGGGGGGGGTGGAGGTAGGGGGGTGGCGACATGGCATGGGAGCCAGGTCCCATCCCTGTGAGTGCCCTGCCAAGCTGTGCATCTGCTGTCTCTCGTTTCCACAGGGTGCAGGAGCTGGATCTGGAAGAGAAGCAGCGGCAGCTAGACCACGAGTTGCGGGGCTACATGAATCGGGAAGGTCTGTGGGCTACCTCATGACCTTGGATACTGACCAAGGAACACAGTCCTCTGGCCAGGTTCCTGTGGTCTAAGCTTCATCTCCTTTTAGAAACTATGAAGACAGAGGCCGACCTGCAGTCTGAGAACCAGGTCCTAAGGAAGCTGTTGGAGGTGGTGAACCAGCGGGATGCTCTGATCCAATTCCAGGAGGAACGGAGGCTCAGAGAGATGCCTGCATAGATGGGAGCCCAGGGCTAGAAGATGATGGTTAGCTGCCTCCCTGCCCCGTAAGCAAGACACCATCACAAGGGCTGTACCTCCGCCATCTGGACTGCTTAGTCAGAGGCTTCGTTGTTTACAATAAAAGGATTATGACCATGAACAGGGTTTATGCTCTGTGCTGGCAGGAGACGGGAGTGTGCAAAAAAGGCAAGTGAGAGGCCAACGCTCTAAAGCCACACAGTGACAAGGCCACTGACCTTCAGTTCCCATCATGCCTCTGCAAGGAACAAGGTAGAGCCACTAGAGTGTGTCAAGCAAGTTTTATTGTTAAGCTCTTAAGCTCTGTCCCCCTCCTGCTGCAAGCAGTAGGCTAGGTGAGGCTCTGAGCCTCGGTCCTGGGTCTCCGTTTCCCTTGTCAGAACGTGCAGC
The DNA here is from genome assembly GCF_000001635.26 of Mus musculus. NCBI lineage: Eukaryota > Metazoa > Chordata > Mammalia > Rodentia > Muridae > Mus > Mus musculus. The sequence continues at coordinate 41,487,300 of NC_000076.6, forward strand.
ATCTCAGCCTGGGCCCGACATAAGCCCTTGGCCTCCTGCTTGTGGAAGAGGTAGACTGCACCTGCTACCAGCACCAGACCCACACTGGGTATGCAGAGGATGATGGCCACTTCCCTGGCCTCTTCTCCTGCAGCCAGGACACACAGCAACACCAGAAGGGACAGCCCCCAAACGATCACATAGCCAGAGAATGCAGCCCACCAGCGAGCTTTAGCTATGCCTAGCCCCAGCTCTGTCCTGGCCTCCCTTAGCACGCTGATCAAATCGGACCTTTCCAGTGGGCCTGGAAAAAGAGAGAACGTAGAGCAGGGGAGGGTCAGGATGGAGGCGGGGCTGCCTTAAAGTAGAGGGGGCAAAGGAAATGCTGCTTACCACAGGCAGTACAGGGGTCTTCCTGAGGGGGGCTGTGCTTCACATACAAAGTAGCCATGAGGGCCTCGTGATCAGAGAAGGGCTTGTCACTGTGAGGGTCACAGCCTGTAGTGGTTTTCAGAGTCTCACAGCAGACGTGGAACTCAGAGACTGCCTAGGAAGAGCAAGAACATGGAGAAGCTTAAATTCTCCCAGAGAACCAGCCGACAGGATTCTATTCTTTAGCCATCAGTGGCCCAAGACTGTAGCTGAACTAAAGCGTGGGCTAGTGACAGAGGAAGGAAGATACTGGAGAAGGCACACCGGGAATAAGAGCCTGACCTTGTAAAGCACGTAATCAATCCGGATACCAGACGGAAACGGTCCCAGGTCCTGCTGGCTGACGTAGCAGTTCTTGGGTACCATGGTACAGCCATCATCAGAGCCCTAGGGAAACAGGTGGCTAGGATGCTAAGAGACAGGAAGACTGGAACAAGTGTGGAGTTGGTGGGAAACAGTCTCTCACCTTAAAGTCCTCAGTCTCAACGAAAGCATCATGGAGCCCTGTCCACTCTTTCAGCAGGCAGCAGCCCAGGTCTTTGGGGTGCATATTGAGGTCTCCACACAATAGAACCACATCTGCATTCTTGGATGTGTGGCTGAGTTGGGGGAAGAGCGGCAAGGAGGAAATTCTTCCCTTATTATGTGCCCTCTCAAGGATAACTGCCACTCCTCAACCCCCGTCCCACCCCACAGCCCCCATCAAGCCCAGGCTCACACACTGGATGAACTGGGCCAGTTCCCAAGCTTGGGCCACACGGTGTGCAAAGTAGATGTCCTTCTGTCGGCTGTACTCAGCATGTAGCTAAAGTGGAATAGGTGAAATCAAAGAGAAGGCTGTCTGAATCAAGCTTGTCATCTGTCACATGGCAGAGTGTGACAGGGAATGGGTGAACCTTGCCCAATGCTAGCTTCTGATCCCATGCCTTATCCCCAGGCAGCAGAACTAACTAGTGGCGTCTCTTCTCCACCATAGCATTGGGCTGCTTGACCCACTGCCTAAGCCTGGCTAGCCCCACTCACATGAGTCACGTAGGCATTGAGCACCAGTCCACTTAGACGGAGCACCAGCAGCCCCACAGACTTCCCACAGAACCAGTCTCCATGATGGAACTGCAGGCAAGAGAAGACAAAAACTCAGGGTACTGACACCCTCCTGCCAAGGCCCCAGGAAGGCTGCGTCCAGTCTGTGTTAGCAAGGATAGGGAAGAGATCCTTACCATGTAGGGGTAACCATTCAGACTGTAGACATGCTGGAAGATTTCCTGGATTGGGTGTTTGGAGAACACACAGAGGCCACTGCCTATCATCCCGCTGAAAACCAACTCTTGCTTAATAACCAGAAGAGCAAGGAGGGGAGTACCCAGCCAGCCCTCTTCCCCTCCGCGGTCTCCCAGCTCTACTGCTAAGATCAACCCCAGAACAAAGCCTAAGACAGCAGCCCTTGCAAGATGAGGGTGACGGCCTGCTCTTCTCACACCCAGAGGAAGAAGATCGAGGGTGCAAGCAAGAATGTTGGAGAGCTTCCTCGTCTGAGAACAGGCTGAGAACACAGGCTTTTCACCTTCTGAAGTAGTGTGCATCTGGATAGGTGAGCGATAGCCTTTGCCTTAGGTACTGGAAGTCCTGCTCACTCCACACCTGAGGAAGAAGGTGAGGATACTTGCTTGGATTTCATCCCAGACAGAACAGTTTTCCTGCGCCGCCTGCCGCCTGCTGCCCTCCTCCAACCTAGCCTGCCCTACAACCTCACCTCCTCCAGGAGAGCCAGATCAAAGTTTTCCAAGTTCAGAAAGTCTCCCAAGCGCTTCATGCGGTCCGCCCTATGTTTGCTCAGGTAGGGGATGTCCCTAAAAGGGGTGGAGGACGCAGGGGGCAGAAGAGATGGGTCAGCAGTTCAATTTCCAGCAAGCACATGACAGCTTACAACTGTCTGTAACTCCAGTTCCAGAGAATCTGGCACCTTCACACAGACATACATACAGGCAAAACACCAAATGTACATAAAATAAAAGTAAATCATTTAAAAGGAAAGACATGGGCCAGGTTTGGGACGATTACTGCTGTCATCACCTCAGCTTTGGATGATAGGGACTTTGGTGATTGCTGCAACCACCCAAGCTCTGGTCTTTAGGCGATGTGGACTTTGGTGGTTCGGGAAGGACAGGGTCTAGCTCGGCTGAAGAAGACCTGCTTCCTTCCTAGGCATGTGCGAGAGGGGACTGGAAGGTGGCTCCGAGGCTGCAGCCCACGCCTGGGAGCACTTACTTACCAGCAGTTGAGATTGAAAACTCTCAGCCGTAGAGAAAAGTTGAGCTTCATGGCTGGAGTGCTTCGGAGCAAGGGCGGCGAGGCGGATTGCGCGCACAGGCTTATTGCCCTGTCCTGCGCTGCCCCGACCCAGGAACGCGAGCTGGTTGGGGGTGGGGGGCGACTCCTGCGTTACTGGGACAAAGGCCGTCCTTCCACCCGGAAAGAAGGTCGGCTGCAAATCCCGGGCTGGCTGCGCGAGGCCGCCGGCAGTCCTGGAAGGAATCTCGGGTGGACTGTTCCAGATTCTTAGGTCCTTCGGTGGGTTCTCCGCACCGCGGCCTACAGGTTCCTCCCTTGTTCCCGGCTCGGCTTCCACCAGCAACAGGCTTGAAGTTGATGCGAGGCCCCGCCCACGAACTCACTCAGGTCCCGCCCCTTGCGGGCGTTCGGGGAGGAGCCACGCGGTTGCCCTGGCGACTCGCACTATTTGTGTTCCGGGCTCTCTGCTGTCCCTGCCATGGCCACCCAGCAGCCGTGCCGGCCCAAGTCGAAGCCCCCAGCATGTCACGTGCGGTTGCCGCCCGAGCCGCCCCTGAAGCTGAAGGTGGTGGGGCTCTTCAAAAGCTCCAGCTTTCAGGTGTCAAAGACCATCGCTGAGGTAACCCCTCGCCCCAGACGCCGTGCGCACCTCAGCCCCCTGCCGCGGTGTCGCCTGCGCTGGCGGGCGGGGGTCCACGTTCTGTCCTAGGGCTGGATGGGGGCATAGAGAACAAATGCTGGTCGCAAGGAAGGGCGACCTGGAAGAGACTCGGAGCGCGAGCGAGCGTTCGCGGGGATCCGTATTGGGAAAATGGTAATTTCGGAACACCTATGCATGGAAATGCTAGTTCACGTGAAATTTTTTATTGGATTATGGATTTACAAAATTCAAAATTACGGGAAAATATTCAAAAGCTCCAGCTTTCAGGACCATCGCTGAGGTAACCCGGTGCCCCAGATACCACCTCAGCCTCCCCGCCTCTAGTTTAAAAAAAAAAAAGAAAAGAAAAGAAAAAAACACTTGTGATTTTTTTTAGTACTTTAATTTTGGAAGGGCCTTTCCTTTATAATTTCTGTAGTTGTTTCTGCATTTTAGCAGAATCAGATACTTTTCAGATTTTTAAGAGATGTCCCAGAAGTGCTGTGAAGAATCCAAGTATGAATTTGTAAACATGTAGAATGATATTTTATGCACCAGGAAACAAACAAATGTAGCCAGGTCAATCATGCCGCAGCACGCCTGCTACCTGGAAACAGGAAAAAACCTGGGGGGTACGGTGGTGAAATACACGCAGCCCTGAGCCAGCAACTAGTTTGTTTGTGCTTGTTTTTTCCAGCTGGAGAGCAAGGGCAGTAGAATTCACCCTCAGAACACACACACACACACACACACACACACACACACACACACCCTTGCTTGCTCTAGCATCCAGAGTGAAAGTGCTGTCTTGTGTGTGTGTTGGAAGATGAAGGCTTAGTGCTTGTGTTTGTTTCTTTATTGGGTTTTTTTTTTTTTTTTGGTATTTTTGAGACATGAACCAGTGTCTTACAGCTAAAGTGGCCTTCCTTCCTTCCTCCCTTCTCTCTCTCTCTCTCTCTCTCTCTCTCTCTCTCTCTCTTTCTTGTTTGACTCTCTTAAGACATTAATATTTCCTGTGGTTGTTCCACACTGCAGGCAAAGTGTTTGCAACCTTTTTTTTTTCTTCCTGGGAAGTTCAATTAGTAAATATGTTAGGTGTTCTGGGACACAGTCTTAGACTTATGTTGAGAAAAACAGTGTGCCCAGGTATGGTAACACAGGCACCCAAAAGGCCAAGACAGGAAGTTGATGGCCAGCCTGGGCTACATAGTTATTAATACTTTGTCTTCATAACAAAGCAAAGCGGTGGACACAGGATATAAGTGTTCTAATAAAACTTTATTGTAGGGGCTGGAGAGATGGCTCAGGGATTAAGTCACAACAAACACTGACTGCTCTTCCGAAGGTCCTGAGTTCAAATTCCAGCAACCACATGATGGCTCACAACCATCCTTAATGAGATCTGACTCCCTCTTCTGGAGTGTCCTTAAGGAGATCTGACTCCCTCTTCTGGAGTGTCTGAAGACAGCTACAGTGTACTTACATATAATAAATAAATAAATCTTTTTAAAAAAGACTTTATTGTAGATGCTGAGTTAGACATATATAATTTTGATATAACATGAAATATAATTCATCTTTTGATTATTTTCAACCATTAAAAGATACAAAGGGCTGGTGAGATGGCTCAGTGGGTAAGAGCACCCGACTGCTCTTCCGAAGGTCAGGAGTTCAAATCCCAGCAACCACATGGTGGCTCATAACCATCCATAGCAAGATCTGACTCTCTCTTCTGGAGTGTCTGAGGACAGCTACAGTGTACTTACATATAATAAATAAATAAATAAATAAATAAATAAATAAATAAATAAAAGAAAAGATACAAAATTATGTTTGACTGTCAGTTCTTTCAAAAACTGTTCAGAACCGGGCATGGTGGTGCACGCCTTTAATCCCAGCATTCCGGAGGCAGAGGCAGGCGGATTTCTAAGTTCGAGGCCAGCCTGGTCTACAGAGTGAGTCCCAGGACAGCCAGAGCTACACAGAGAAACCCTGTCTCGAAAAACCAAAAAAACAAAAAACCTGTTCAGGAGTTAACTGCTATAGAGGATATTAAGTCAACAAAACAATGTTTTTAATATTGTAATAATGTAATTTTCCCTTAAGTTTCTACTCTTGTGACTATATTCAAATATGAAGATGTATCAATGTAAATTCACTTCTAGCTTAACTGAGGATATTTGATTATAATCCTAGTATGTTTGTGAGTAATCCCAGATGCTTGATTCATAGATTTCGATTTTTAAAAGATAAGGATAAATACTAGTACATATTTTAATTTGGATGTAGTCCTTTCTATAACAAATGTGTTATGAACAAGCGTAATAGGGCCTAATTTGAAAACAATTGATCTTATTACTTTAGATAATTCCTTACTTGGAAACAGCGATCATCTTGTAGGATTGTCTGAAACTGAACACAGACTATGGAACCGAGAAAAAGTTCCATTGTTTGGGTACCACAGTCTTAGAAGGCAAGTGGCCAGGTTGCTGTCACCATCTTGCACCCATCCCAGAGTGTGATATGCTGTCTGTCACCCAGGCTTTCTTCCTCTTGAAATCATCTCATCTGATAGAGAACGCGAGACCCGTGCCTTTTAGACCACAATGGGGCCTCAAAGCATCATCCTTAGCAATCAAGGTTTGGTTCCCAGCACCATGTCTGCCAGCTTACAGCCTCTTAGAGCTGCAGTTCCAGGACATCTAATGGCCTCCAGTCCATAAGCATTCACACTCAGTGAACATTAACCACCTCTCTTCCCAACACAACACGCACATACACATCTTTTTTTTTAAAGATTTATTTATTTATTATATGTAAGTACACTGTAGCTGTCTTCAGACACTCCAGAAGAGGGAGTCAGATCTCCTTACGGATGGTTGTGAGCCACCATGTGGTTGCTGGGACTTGAACTCAGGACCTTTAGAAGAGCAGTCCAGTGCTCTTACCTGCTGAGCCATCTCACCAGCCCCCTACACATTTTTTTTAAAGTCTGTTTTAGAAGTAATTTTTCCTGTTTCGCACACATGTAAAATGTTTGGCCAAAGCACACTCAGTTCTAAAACCTATCCAGAAGCCCACACTTACTCCTTTCCCTGAAAGGCAAAGCCATAATAGTGCCCCTGTGGTCATTCTCCCTACATCAATAACTTAAAGCAATAATATTTGGTTTTGGTTTTGGTTTTGTTTTGCTACAAATCAAGCACCAATAGATCTGCTGAGATCTAACAGCTTACTTTGGGGGGAGGGGGAGTCCTAAAAGAACATATCAAATCCAAAAACCATTGGCATAAACTCATTTACTGAGTTATGTATCAATGTTCTACTATATACCAAATGAGGTAGCAATATAGGAAAACTAAGACATGCCCCTGCCTTCTCAATCTTGTTCCCTAAAGGTGGGAGATAACCGAGTCAAGATCAAAGTGACTTGGTAGACCCTCTGGGCACAGGACAGGGCATCTCAGGCTGTGCGGCCTGCGTGTGCTGTGTGAAACTCCCTGAAGAGCTCCTTAAGTTGGGAGGAAATGATTTTGACTTTAAAAAGAGAACTTGGGGGCTGACATGATCATGCAGGGAGCAGATTACGTGCTGTGCAAGCATGAAGACCTGAGTTCAGATTCCTGGTACCCCTAGGAAGCCAGGTGTGTTGGAGTACATGTATAACCCTTAGCCTGGTAAGGGGAGACGGGCTCTCTGGCCAGCCAGTCTAGCTGACAGCTCCAAGTTGACTGAGAGATCCTGTGTGTGTCAGCAAATCCGCTGGGGAGTAGCAGTGGAAGGCTCCTGGCCTCCACACGTGCACCTCCAGTGTACCCCCAAATAAGTGAGTAAATACATAAATGAGACTTTAAACTGTCTTATCTTGAAACCTAGACTTTGAAAACCAGCTACCCGTACAGATTTGAAGATCCGGTGATAGTTCCTCTTCAAGAGTTTGCTTGGGATCAGTTTCTGGAGGAGAAGAAGAGGGTAAGGAATCTGTCCGCGTGGGGGGAGATTGGCAAGTACGTGCATTGTTGGGCAGTTTGGGGAAATGACATACCCAGCTGCAATTATTTTCTCTTAATTGTGTGCCTTCCCTAAATTATTTTAATCGTCTTCACAGATATCTTTCCTAAACGGTATACTATTTCCAGGATGTCCTTTTAGGTAGCATGTGAGAGAGATGCATTTTAAACTGCCAGAGATGATAGTTAGCCCCGATGGCTACCATTCCTTCTTTCTGTGTTTCTTACACTTCCTGTGACACCCTGGCACTCGGCGTACAGTGTCCTGGCCCTTAATCCAGAAAATGTAGGTATGTATATCAGGGATAACAGAGTTGTGTGGGGCTCTTGTCGGAGGAACTCTGCTGGCAGAAGCCACCCTCCCATGAGGCAGCTTGTCTTAGCAGGAGCTTTGTTCTCTAGATTTCTCTTCTAACAGTACTTTTAAGAACCCAGACCTGCCTCAGGACTAGCAGAGCTTGTTTGGAATAGATAGTAGATGAGAGGAAAGCTTACTTCTGAGATGCCACCTCCCTGAAATGCTCCCAGATAGTCTTACCTGGAGCCTAGAGGGAGAAGGATGTGGGTACGGCATTTTGACTCAGTCATGTGTCATGTGGGAAGGTCATAACAAACACTTGTACATAGTGCTCAAGATATGGAGGACATGATTCTAGCATTGGGGGATAGGGAGGAGGGAGACACTCAGGACCTTCGACAGCGAGGAATAACCACTGGTTCTGATTTGCCTGGGATACCGGAAGTCCAGTGTTAAACTAAAGCCATGAAAGGAAAGCGGGACAGTTGGCCAATCCTAGCATAAGACATTTCTTTAATTATTAATTTTTATTTATGTGCATGGGTGTTTTGTCTGCACAACACATGCATGCCTAGTGCCCACGGAGACCAAACGAGGACACTGGATCTGGGCCTAGTGTTACAGTTGTGAGCCACCATGTTGCTGCTAGAAATTGAACCTAGGTCCTCTGGAAGAGCAGCCAGTGCTCTTAACCACTGAGCCATCTCTCTAGCCCCTACATAAAATAGTTTTGGAAAGTTTTATAGTCTAGTGTATGATATTACCAACTAGCCTCACATTGTCTGCCTGCAACGGTCTGTGGTTTGTATCCATGTGTAAGGTCGTCTTGCACGGTTCCACCTCCCCCTGACACCCTGGAACCCTCCCCTTCCAGCCCAGGCTACCTTAGATTTGTGTGCACTCTCCTGCTTGCTTTCCCCCTTGGTCTGATGAGGTCTTCTAGTTCAGCATTGCTGCTTTACTTTGTCTCTCTCCTTTCTTCTTTCTCCCACCTCCATACCCATGTGTGTCACCTTAACCTTATTAGTGTCAACCATGTCTGTGTTGAGTATAGAACTTCCTGGCTCATTGGGTCCTAGTGAGTCAGTTCATTAGGTTCTTCTGGCCTTGTGCTTCTGCAGAATATAGTGCTTCCCTCTAGACGCAGCTTCAGGGACGGTGGGAAAGCCTGTCTCTCCACCCATAAACAAACAAACAAGGACAGCATCATAGAAGTTAGTAGCAGAAAGCTCTAGAAAACATCAGGGCCAGGCTGCTGTCTTGAGGCCAGCCAGCACATGTCCTGAAGTGCGTCAGAGACAGAGATAAAGTGTTTACATATGTGTGCCTCCTATCATGTTCCACTGTCTCAGTGAACAAAATGTCCACAGTTACGTTTCCCTCTCTTGCCACAGGCTTGAGTCTTACGGAATACAGCAAGAAATCTAAACACACAGGGAAGTGATTCGCCATTGATCATGAACAAGTTTGCTCTCTGGAGTGAAAACCTGGAGCAGGTTTTAACAAAGGCACACAAAGCACGTTAGAGGATAGTAGGGCTCCTCAGAGGAGCTGGCAGTACAGCTCGCTGGCAAGTTGAAGGCAAATTGTTGCTCAAACTCATACTTCTCCAATTCAGTCTTAAGCCCGGCTGGCTGGTGGGAGCAAGAGGGACAGATGGGGCACTTCTATGTCCTATGGAGAGGCTACATTGATACTTCGTGTTGTAGAGAGGAATCTTAAACACAGATCAGCAGGTAGACACTGCCACATTCTTTTCTGTTGGCTTATCTTGGATGCTGTCTAGAGAGTATCCAAATCTGTCCAACAGAGAGTGACAGTAAATAATCAGGGGAAATCATGGGAGGGGTGAGGATACTATGAATCTCAGAGTCAAGGTTGGCCAGAGGAGCAAGTGTGAACTTGGAACGACTGCCTTTGTCTCTACTTGCAAGACAAGCTAACCGAAGACAACTAGGGGAGGCATAGTCAGGATGCTGACTCTGTCTTCCAGATGGCTAGCTTTCTGCATGAAGCACAGCTTAAAGACTCAACTCTTATTCCTGATCACTGCAGCTTGTGGTGACAGGCAGCAGGAACTTCAGTATTTTTGCTTATAGAACCAGCATTTCCCTGGATTTCACTAGAGATGCAGGATTCTCTTGTCAGCCCATCATCCCTAGGTCTGGCAATCATATGGGCTCACAAATCAGCTTCCACTATAACTTCCAAATGGCTGCACCAAGTCACTCATGGTTTGCTGGGGCTGGCACTGAGAAACAACAGGCAGGGTCTTCTCAGTGGCCGATGTTTCTCTGACCACAGGGGGGGGGGGGCTTAGGAAGTTGATGGCGGCATCGTATGGATGAAGATGAGTTTCATCTTCAATGTAAAAGTGTTGTATAAACTCCTGTTGGCCCCGGAGGCATTTTCTATTCTCCTCTGTCCAGAATAATCACTGTCCCATGCCTGGGCCCCATATCTTTATTGCACGCGCTGGACCTCAAGGAGAGAGATGTACCCATTTCTTCCGAGGTTAAGCACTTCTGGGGCAGCGATTTTACTTCCTCATGATGTCAAACCTTATTTCAGTCCCGTGGTTTAACAGTGGTAGGTTGGGATCCAGAAAGGCCTGGGGCTGATAGCATCCATGCCACTGGCTGGTGAACCTGTGCGGTCATGAAGCCTCATTGACATTTCAGTAAAATAGGTTTTGTCAACGCTCGTGCAATAAATGAGAACTGCTGTTTTATTAACTTTAACTAAACCTGCTTGATTTTTAACAATTCCTTTCACGCTACAATTTCTTAACGGGAAGTACTAAGAATTTGATTCCAAAGTTCCTCAGCATTGTCTGTTTCCTGAGTCTTGACTTTAGTTCTGAACATTGAAGTTCTATCCTTTCCACATACCCCTACCAGTCTGCCTTACTTACTTGAATGTGCGCAAGCACACGCAAACACACACACACACACACACACATACACACACACACACTCAGTTCTTTGCATGGAAAACCATGTCTTTCTCAGACCCTCTTCCACAAATGCACACAGTAAAATGCACCTCATAAATGGAGACAAAGAGTGCATTTAATTCAGAAATTAATGCAACAGACATTCTATGTACATATTATTATTATTATTATTATTATTACTACTACTACTACTACTACCAGATTCTATCGGTCTCTGATTACAATAGTTTAAAGATTGCTTTTTAAGTTATTCTCTTTTCTTCATTATGTTAAGAGTCTCAAAAATGGTAAGGATTTTTTTTTTGACAGCAGAATTCTAAAAGATGGTTTTTAAAAACATATTTTAAGAGATGAGATTCTGGAGTTGGCCAGTCGGGCTGTAGAATTCTTGTCAAGCTCTGGTGTGTGGGTTTAGCAGTTGTTTCCTTCTGTCATTATTTCCCCTTTCCCTGTAGGAACTGAAGGGTGAAACCTGGGTCTATTCCTCCTATGTGATGTGTTTTGTTAATGATCAACTCCTGGGTAACGCATTTGATCTGAAGAAGTGGGCCCAGAAGGTGTGGGATGTGATCGATGTCCGGCCCTCCGCTCTGTATGAGGCGCTGACTCTGGACTATGCCACGAAGTTCTTAAAAGACACCAAGGCAAGTTACACAGATTTCTAATAGTATTGGTTCGTCATCAATCGTTGATATATTCACAAAGTAGATACATGGGACAAGGGATTAAGGTGTAATCCCCAGGGACCTTATTAAGGCAGTTGCAAAGGATTATGGGTTCAGGGTTTGGCTGAATCTTTGTTATTATATAATTATTAAATATTCTAGTGATTACTATTATTAAATATTATCAAGAATCTTTATATCAAGGCATGTGTACCACGCTATGCTTCAGTGATATGTAGGTTCTGGGGGGTTGAACTCAGGTCATCAGGCCTGTATGGTAAGTAAAAGATTTACCTGCTGAGCCACATGTGTGCAGGCACCCTCAGAGGCTAGAAGAGGGCTGAAATGAAAGGCTTTTGTGAGGCCCTTGATGTGGGTCCTGAAAACTGAACTTGTGTCCCCTGGAAGAGCAGCCAGTTTGTTTCATCTCTGAGTCATCTCTCCAGCTCTGGCCCTGAAATATTTTAATTAGTATTTTCTAACAGCTACGTGAGAGCTACTGCATTGAGATGACATCTGAAGTATGAAAAGTGGGAACTAAGATTAACAACCAGCACCTGAGGAGTTTAGCTGAACTACAGGATGAGGGCAGTTTAAAGCAGGAAAGAATTGGCAACAGCTGTAGCGGCAAAGATTGATAGGAAGCATGAGTTTCATCAGAGACAGACAGACAGACAGACAGAGCAGGGAAGGATGGTGTCCCAGTCTGCTTTCTGTAGTAAATGCCATGACCCAACAACAACTTGGGAAGGAAGGGATTTTGGTCTATGGTCCATCTTCAAGTGAAGGCAGGGCAGGAGCTTGAGGCAGCAACCAAGAGGCAGGAACTGATGCTGGCCAGCATTGTGGAGGGATGCTGCTCACTAGCTTGCTCCCCCTAGCTCGCTCAGCTACCTTTCTGTACAGTCCAGGATGGCATTGCTCACGTTGAGCCGGGTTTCCTCCAGTGATTAGCAATTAAGAAAACACCCCACAGATATGCACACAGGCCAATATGATCAAGGCATTTCCTCATGTGAGGCTCCATCTTCCCAGGAAGATGTATAGGTTTGTGTTACACTGACAAAAACTTATCCAGGACAAAGATTTAAAAAGAAAAAAGAAAAAGGAAAAAGACCTTTGATGTAGTAACCTCTGCTCATGCTGGCCTGTGCCCACAGAATGACCCACTGCTAGGACCTGAGTTGGCAGAGGCAAAGACTTTGTCTCATGGACCCTTGTTTAACTACTGCCTTGAACAGGAATGAAACATATTGGTACCTAGTGTTGGGTTGAATAAACAGTGCATTCAGAGAGACAGGAGTCCGGAGATACACAGTGTTCCCAGGAGTGTCAGTAGCAATAAGGAGAGAATGAGAGCCTGAGCCACAAGTCTGGGTGTTAGCGGTGTGACGCTACTGTGACTGCCTCAAGAAGCCGGATGGCTATTGCAGTGCTGCTGACACTCACCGTTCACAGGGAAGCTGGGGAAATGGCTTTAGAGACCAGTTAGGAAACAAGGGAGGTCAAACACCAGGGAAATGGCCAGCGCCATCCATGCCAGAGGAACGTGTAGCCAGGATGCCACCCCAAGTTCATCAGGCACGAGTCGTGGGTTCAGGCTGCCACCCTCAACATGGAGAGTTGGATCTTTACAATACGTCCTGAACCCCAGGACTTCAGAGCACTTGTCTGGCAAGTCTAGGCCATAGGTCTCTAACCTGCCTGCCTCTCACAGGGTGAGAAGAGGGAGAACTAGGCCCTTGAACATTCTAGCAGTGCTTATAAAATAACACTGGGTCGTTGCCCAGATAGGAAGGATGATTAGATGTTACATAGATTCGGAAACCCAGCAGCAGATGCTAAAGAAAACAGACCAGCCTATGGTTTACTGTCCATTCTAAACCAGAGGTTTTTGTTTTGGTTTGGTTTGGTTTGGTTTGGTTTTTGGTTTTTTGAGACAGAGTTTATCGCCCTGGCTGTCCGCTGTCCTGGCACTCACTCTGTAGACCAGGCTGGCCTTGAACTCAGAAACCCACCTGCCTCTGCCTCCCGAGTGCTGGGATTCAAGGCGTGCGCCACCACTGCCCGGCTGATTCCCAGATTCGTGAGGAAGAAGACAAATTATGCACTGCATTAACTAAGTTAACTTTCTGTTATACGACAGTGATGGCCAAGTCTGAAATACACTCCAGTAAACGTATGGCTGACCCTAAGAGAAAAGGGGGATAAAGACTAAGGTATTCGTTTTGGGTGTCTTTTTATTTTGTTTTGTTTTTGAAACAGTGGGTTACTCCGTAGCTCAGGCTAGCCTGAAACTCACAATATAGCCCAGTTTGTCTTTGGATTCACAGCACTCGTCCTGCCTCAGCTTCACAAATGTTGGGATTACAGACAGGAACCTTCATGACCAATTTTGGATGCCCTCTTACAGGGCTAGGCAAGGCCTCAGAAACAGTTGTGTCTGCGGGAAGTGCTGCATCATGTGACACGAGAGGACTGTAGCTCAGGAGAGGGTGAATGAAGAGAACCAGAAAGCATATCCCCTTCTTGTTCCTGCCTAGGCTGCCAAAGCCACAGTGGCCTTAATTTCCCAGTCGGAATGGGTGTGGCTTGGCTCTCGCTGGTCTCCACAGTCTCTGAAAATCCAGGACACACAGTAACCAACTCCATGACACTCACTTGGATCTTTTCCCAAACCTACTCAGAAGAGTACAAAAGAATCCCTAGTTTGTTCCTTTCCCCAGGAGGACTGTCCCCTGTTCTTTTCCACTCTGAGCTCTGGACTTTGTGACCTGCTAGGCCATGGTAAGTTAATACTGTTCACTACTGAGAGGATTTTTAACTACTATGTAATGTGGGTTATAAAGACTTGGTAAAATAAAATTTAAAATTCTTTTAAGTCATTAATTTTACTGTTGAGTTTTCTACTGGTATTATGGCTTAGCTTGTATTTGCTGTATTGTGGTTAAAATCTTATCACTGAAAAGAATGCCTTATTTTTTTTTTTAACATTTCTAAAACTTTCTTACACAACGTTGACCTGCATTATTTTTTCTCCCTAATTTTAATAGCATGATTTTGTGTACTTGGACATTTGTATTGATCTTTCTCCAATTGGAAGACTGATTTTTGAGGTAAGAGAATTTTGCTATCTTTTTCAAATAAGTTTAAGGCGTCTGTAATTGATGAGTATGGAGTAATCTTTGAAACCTTTCATCTTTATTTTATAGCTGTATTGTGATGCATGTCCCAGAACATGTACAAATTTTCAGGTCTTGTGCACAGGAACGTCAGGATTTTCTGAGAGAGGCACAAAGCTTCATTACAAAGATTCGATTTTTCATCGAGTAGTTCAGAATGGTTGGATACAAGGAGGAGGTGAGCTGAAAACTAAAACTAAATAAGTTCCCAGACTTTCACGCATTTACCTTTAGAGAGTTCATAAAGACTTAGGCCTGGCCTCCAAGTTGCCTCTACCTCCTGAATGCTGGTATTAAAGGTGTGCACTAACAAACCTGGCTGGATCTACTTGTGTGTGAGGGTGGGTAGGGTGCCTGCAGGTTTGTATGCACATGTGCAGAGGCCAGAGGTCAACCTTAGGTACCATTCCTCAGGAGATGTCTGTTGAGATGGGGTGTCTTACTGTGATTGGTGCTTGCCAGTTAAGCCAGGGTGACTGGACAGTCAGCTCCAGGATCCACGAGATCTCCAGCATATGCCAACCTGCTTCCTTTTTCTGTGGATGGTGAGGATGAAACTCAGGTCTTCAGAAAACACTTTACCATGTGAGCTACCGTCCCAGCACCTAGAGAATCTAGTTTTATTCATGTTCAAAGGAAATTGAATAGATGGCTCTGTGGTGAAGAGCACTTGTTCTTGCAGAGGACCTGGATTCAATTCCTAGCATTGAGATAGCAGCTCACAGCTGACCATAACTCCAGCTCTAGAATGAACATAATACATAGCAAAGCACACATATAAAATCGATATTTGCTGGGCATGGGGTGCATGCCTTTAATCCCAGCACTGAGGAGGCAGATTTCTGTGACCTGAAGGCCATCCTGATCTACAAAGGAAGTTCCAAAACAGGCAGCATTGTTACACTGAGAAACCCCGTCTTGAAAGAACTTTCCCCATTTTGTTTGCTCAGTTTAATCTTAGCAGTCCTCGGAAAAGCAAAGTGAAACCCAAAGAAGTAAGTCGATCTGTGTGAGCATTTTCTTTACGTTGTGACCATATGATAATTTAATATTTCTCAAAGGTTTTCCATTATAACGTACTGAATCGATAAACATGGAAATGATTGCAGGCTAACATGAAGTGATCATCGAGTGTTTTCAATTGGGCGCCTTACTCTAGATGTAAGATGTAAGCAGAATCAAACCTAAGGCACCTGCTCTTTGTCGCCACTGCACTCTGATCTGGCTGTTGTCATTTCTTAGATATAGTACAGGGGCGCGGAGACGACGGAGAGTCTATTTATGGACCAACGTTTGAAGGTAGGTAGCTTTCAAGTTTGTCAGTCATGGTAACTGATTATTCACACTTAAAAGAATTCAAATAAGACAACTGGTGATAATATCTAGTAGAGACGAGAGTTTAAAACAGTGCTACCCTTCAAACTGGAGATGTTTTTAAAGTGTAGCTTTGTCTTACTGGCACTGGAGATGTAGTTGAGTTGGTAGTATGTCTGCTTGCCTAGCATGCATGAACCATGGGATTAATCTCTAGGCCACGTCAACTGCGTATGGTGGATCCTGCTTGTAATCCCAGCACTGTTGAGGTAGAGACAGGATGATCAGGAGTCCAAGGTCATCCTCAGATATGTAGAATTTGAAGCTAACTTGGGCTACATGAGACTGTCTCAACTGTCTCTTGGTCCAGCCCACAGAGGCTTTGTCTATACATTCACTGGCCTGTTTCTTTAGGACAAATCCCAGTGTACTGAATAGTTTCCTCTTATTGTACCAGGTGGTAGGAATGGTATTAAGGATTACTAGAATGGTGGCAAAATGCCAACAAAGCCAATTTGAAGAGGCTATCACTCATCAAAGATATGGGAATTTGACCTCCAGAAAAAATAGCAATTGCAATTGGTTGGAGGCCAACATATATTTTAAACCCACGACTTCAGAATGATACTGAATTATAAAATAATCTAACTGGTTCCCTTTGGAGGAATGATAGAAAAAGAGTTCATTATCTTGGGGCTAGAGAGATGGCTCTGTGTTTAAGAGTGCATAGTGCTTTTAGCAAGGCTCTGAATTTGTTTCCCAGCATCCGTATCAGGTAGCTCTCGGCCACCTATAACTCCAGCTCTAAGGGATCCAGTGCCCTCTTCTAGACTGCATGGATACTCTCACACACATGCACATATACATGTATTTAAATAAAAATAAATATTTTCTAAAAAATTATCTTGAAAACTGAGGTAAACATCTATTTGTCCTCTGTGTGAAATATATCAGTCTATAGATAAAGAGAAGTATCTAAGCTAGATATGGCCTCACATATTTAATTCCCAAACTTAGGAGGCAGAAGTAGGCAGATCTCTGTGGTCAGCTTGTTCTACATAGTAAGTTCCAGGATGGCCAGCGCTACATAGTGAGATCTATCTCAAAAATAACATTAAGATAGATACATATTTAGATAGATACTTAAATGGATAGACAGACAGATACTAAATGAAAGAGAGAATCTCTTTATAAAGTATTCCAGAGGCTGGAGAAATGGTTCAGTGGGCAAGAGCACCTGCCGCCCAAGCGTGAAGACCTGAATTTGGATTCTAGCACCATAGAAAAAGCTGGGCATGGTCGTATGTGCCTGTATCACATGTGTCCCAGGTGGGGGGTACTGGGGCTTATGATGGCCAGCTTAGTTCCAGGTTCAATAAGAGACCCTGGCTTAAAGAAACAACTGAAGAGTGGTAGAACAAGACACCCAGTGCCTTCTTCTGTCCCTGTCTTAGTCACTGCTCTGTTGCTGTGAAGAGACACCGTGACCAAAGCAACACTTACTGAAGAAAGCATTGACTTGGGAGCTTTCTTACAGTTTCAGAGGGTTAGTCCATTATCATCACATTGGGGAGCAGGTAGCAGGCCCAGAGAGAGGCACTGGGCCTGGCATGGGCTATCAAAACCTCAAAGCCCACTCCCAGCAACACACCTACTCCTACAAGGCCACATGGCCTAATCTTTCAAATAATCTATGAACTGATGATTAAGCATCTAAATATACCAGTCCATAGGGACAATACTCAGTCAAACCTCCATAGTCCTCTGTAAGCTTGTACACAGGTTCAGGTACCTCTACCTCTCCCCTCCTCCCTCCCCCTCCCCCTCTCCCCCCTCCCCTCCCCCCTTTCCCCCCCTCTCCCCCCTCCCCCCTCTCCCCCCTCCCCCCTCTCCCCCCTCCCCCCTCTCCCCCCTTTCCCTCCCTCCCTCTCCCTCCCCACCTCACCATAGTTAATAAGTGAGAAAGAAATACTACAGTAGAATAGCAGCTCCTTCTGACCACGGAGAGACATAGGTGTGGGCCTTTGTTGCATTGGCCCCTCTGAACATCACAAAGACAAAGACAGCAGAAATTCTGTGCCTCTGTTGATCTATTGAAAGGCTGCACTACCAAGGGGTGGGGCAAGCCCCTGCATTCAGCTATAGTCAGTTCCATTACAGTGTGATGTAGTCCAAAGAAATCTCCTTACTGGGGCTGGTGAGATGGCATAGCAGTAATAGTGCTCACTGTGCAGCCCAGGCTAGCTGTGTTCAGCCCCTAGAACCCATGCTAGAAGGAGAGGCCAGTTCCAAAATGTTGTCCTCTGACCTTTACATGCCTTGTGTGGCACATATGCACACATATACAGACACACATATTTTAAATCCTTTACAGAAAGCATACTCTCTCTCTCTCTCTCTCTCTCTCTCTCTCTCTCTCACACACACACACACAGAGAGAGAGAGAGAGAGAGAGAGAGAGAGAGAGAGAGACTATTTTACATCCTTTTACAGAAAGTATCAGGGGTGGAGAGATGGTTTGGTGCTACAAGCACGGGCTGCTCTTACAGACAGCCTTGGATTGCATCCCAGCACAAGTGCCTGGAGCTCCAGCTCAGGGGATCTAATGCCCTCTTGTGGCCTTTGTGGATATCAGACATACACACAAAATCAGACCAGAAAAGGGCATCAGATCCCTTTACAGATGGTTGTGAGCCACCATGTGGTTGCTGGGAATTGAATTCAGGACCTCTGGAAGAGCAGTCGGTGTTCTTTACCGCTGAGCCATCTCTCCATCCCTTGTCCTTAAGTTTCATCAGTGGCATATTAAAGCACAAGAGACGGCTGGATGAGTAAGGCACTCAAGGACCAGATCTCAGATCCCTAGCAACCCTCATAAAAGCTGGACTGTCTTGGCAGCCTTTCTCTGATTTAGCACTAAGAAGGCAGAGACAAGGGATTGTCAGGGCAAGCTGGACAGCTAGGCTTACCCAATCAGTGAGCTCTGGGTTCACTGAGTTACCTACCTCAGTATATATAGTGAGGGTTCTCACTTGCCTCAACCTCTGGCCTCTGCATACAGTTTTATGTAACTACATAACTACTATAATAACTATAGGCTTTGCCTTGAAAACTACTGTTTGTAGAGGTGGGTCTGTGAAGAGTTCTGTGAGTCAGGCAGGCCTTGGAATTGTAATCTTTCTTCCTTAGTTTGAGGCCCAGCTATCTAGGTAGCTATGTGTTAACTAACTAAGCTAGCATTGAACCCACCACCTTCTACATTCCAGGTTAGGTACCTGACCGCTGAGCTAAATCACCAAGTCAGAACCTTGTAGTCAGTGGATAACGACTTTGTCGTGCCCCACTTGATTTAGTACATCTGAACTTGGAGGCTGTTAGCCATGTTTCTGTGCCGAGCTATCTGACCAAAGCATTTAGGGGAGGGGAGGCAGGGCTTGTTTGGCTCACAGCTGGGAGGTGTGGTCCAGCATGGCAGGGAAGGCGTGGCAGTAGCAGAGAGGTAAATTTGATGCTCAGCCCGCCAGTGCTGTCGCCTTGAGAGTGACTACTCCCTGTTCAGTTAAACCTTTCTGGAAACGTCTCCTGGACACTCCCCGAGCTGCATTTTCAAGGTGATTGAAAATCCTGTCAATTTGGCAATGAGGTTAATTATCACAGTAACAAATCTGGGGACGAGACTTCTAAAAATGGTAGCCTCCTCGGCAGCTCTGTTCTTTTCCCGGGTAACTTTACACATCTGCACGTATACACCCCAAGCCATCCATCCCTCAAAAGCCAACCCACAGGAGGCTGGAGGTGAAAGTGGCCTTGAGTATGAGAGGCAATAAGCACAGACTGCTTTCTTTATCATAAATATGGAGGAGCACGCCTGAGACAGTAATGGGACGGGGGTCCTGCTCACAGAGGACAGGAAGCACCGTGTAAACTGTAGAGACTGGTGACTCCACTGTATTTAAGGGCTGTGACAGAGCTCTGTGTAAGAGCTGCAGGCGGGCCAGACCCGTGATGGATTTCAGAAAGGCTCATGCTGCTCACATCAGTTGTCTGAACGAAGCTGCACTGCTGAACAACCCAGGCACTCTGTTGCCATTTACTGTGAGCTTCGCGTATGCCAAGAACAGTAGTTTTTAAGCTGTGTAAGCACAAATGAGCTAAATGTTCAAGTAGTAGTTCTAGTAAGAGTTTACAGCTTTAGAAAAGTTTACTTAAATATTTGAAAGTAATTTAAACTAATAGGGATGTTTACAGCTTGGCGCGTGACAGCGCCTGTTACCAAGGCTTTCTTTGTTCCTTACACACTGTAATTGTTGTAAACAATACAGATTCTTCAGTGACCTGCTGATTATTCTTTCCTAGATGAAAACTTCTCGATTCCTCACAATAAGAGGGGAGTTCTTGGAATGGTCAATAAGGGCCATCACACCAATGGGTCACAATTCTACATCACACTACAGGCAGCTCCCTACTTGGATAAAAAATATGTGGCTTTTGGGTATGTATATGACAGGTTTTTCTGTATTATAGTCATACATATAAAATGTTGCCCAAAATATTTGCATGATTATTGTACATAGTCTATGATTAGCCAAAGATAGGGTTAAAAGCAAAAATAATAGACACATTTAGCAATAAAGAGTTATAACCACCTTGTTATCCATAAAATACAGAAACTAGGACTGGCAAGATGGCTCAGTGGGTAAAGATGCTTGCTGCACAATTCTGATGATATGTGAGTTCAATTCCCAGAACTCACATAAAGGTAGAAGGAGATCCAACTTCATAAAAATTGTCCTCTGATTTCAGCACACGTACCATGGTATACACACCACGCACATGAATCATACACACACACATACACACACACACACACACACACACACACACACACACACACACACATACACACACACACATACACACACACACATACACACACACACATACACACACACACATACACACACACATATACACACACACACACACACACACAGACACACACAAATTTTTAAATACAGGAATTAAACACAGCTTTGGTAATGATCTGTCTACTCATCTATCTGTCTTTCTATATGTATCTACCTACCCATGTATCTATAATAATTACTGGACTATTAGTAAGAAGCCCATTAGGCTGTGGGCCACCGTGGGTAATGGATAGACTTTCCATGTCCCCTGTGTTCTGTTCTCTGCTGGGCCCACGAGGACGCAAGCAGCCTGTCTTTCCCGTGGTGCTGTGGATCATTTCTGCAATTCATGAATGACTTTCATATCACTGTCCACTTCAACTGAATAGGCCTTTAATTTAATGCTTTCTGTGGAAAGAGTAGGAAATTAATGTTCTTCCAAAAGCTTCCAGAGGTAGCTTTAATTAGATGACTTTTCATTCATAGACTCAGAACTTAAAATAATGAGTTGTTTTCCATTTCTCTCACACCAATCAAGTATTCTGGTTTTAGAATTCTCTCTCTCTCTCTCTCTCTCTCTCTCTCTCTCTCTCTCTCTCTCTCTCTGTGTGTGTGTGTGTGTGTGTGTGTGTGTGTGTATGTTTTTTGGCTTTTTTTTTTTTTGGACAGGGTCTCACAAGAGACCCTTATTATGTAGCCCTGGCTGTCCAGGAACTCACTCTGCAGACCAGGTTGGCCTCACACTTACAGATCCTCCTGCCTCTGCCTCCCCAGTGCATGTCCTAAAGGCATGTGTTGAAAATGCATGCTTGAATTAATTTTATATGCAAATAACTTTAACTCTTCTCGGATCATTTAAACATCCTCTTTCATCTTGCCGATGTCCCTCACCCCTCTACCCCATTACAGCCGCCTTTCCCAGACACAAATGGGACCCCATAAAACTGCAATGTGCCCATTACCACCGGCCCCTGCAGGCATGCACAGCGGACAGCCAGTACGGCACTCCTCACTGACCCTCATGCCCCACACCCTTTCTCAGCCATCAGTTTTGCTATATTCGTGATTCATTCAGTAAGAGTCTTATGGGCTACCTGCCATCTGCTGTTACTGATGGTTAGAGTGACAAGACACAGGCCTGACTCTCAGAGACATTAGACCCCACAGAAAGAACCCCACCAAAAGCAAAGAAGCAAAGAAAGCGCAGGGCTGCATCTGCTCTATTTGGAAGGCTTGAAGTGGGTTAAGATTACATCCCCAAGTTCCAGAGTACAAGCCAACATCAATCCTTCTGATCCTTCTGTGGAAAGATTCCTTGACTGTCCTTGGGGAAGAACCCATTTACTGTCATCGCCACTCTTGGCCTCAGGGAGGCAGTGTGTCCCTTTTATTGTTTCAGCTGACCTTGCCCCTGAACTCTGGAAACAGTAGTTTCAGTCAGGTTGGAATATCTCCCCAGGACCCCACAGAACACAGAGGTAGCTGGAGAAAAGTAATAACAAACTAGGCAACTAGTCTTGTTGGAGGTGGATGAAATATACCTTCCTGCCCAGGGAAGCTACTGCTTCCCTGGGATCTAACATTTCAGCTTCTGGAAGCCCGCGTGTGGTTAGCAAGGCCTGGAGAACGGAAGTTTCTTGCCTATCCAAGGCAAGTCCTCTAGTGAGATGACGTTAGGACTGCCTACCAGGAGACAGTGCAGCAACCCACAGCATGGCCTTGCCCAGGGTCCCTCATGGGGAAAGAATTAAAACTGTAAGCTTGTAAGATCTCCATGCATACACAGGGTAGAAGTGTCGGGAAGAGTGAGTTGGAAATGATGCTGGGGTCCAGTCCCAGAGGGTTGTAGGTGGGAAGGGACAGGAAAAGCTATGTGAGCTAAAGTGAAGAAGAACATTAGCCACACAGAGGAAGAAGAAATTACAGTGAATCAAATCAATTTTTAGAATGAATAAGGAGTGCTTACAATGCCCTAAAGAACAAGAAACAAGCATGCCTACAGCTCAGCTGGGCTAGCTAGAATGTGAAGCCTAAGGGAGAATAGAGATAGACTGGAGAAATGGGATAAACAAGGTCTATTGGGCTGTAGGTGCTATGCATGCTTCAGGGTGTGGACTTTTTCCAAAGATGACGAGGAACTATGGAAGACTTATAAATTCTGAGCAACTTGAGTGGCTCATTGAGAAGATTTCTGTAGAAGTCAAGAGTAGACAGGAAGAGAATGAGAGTGTATCGAGTCCAGTTAGGAAGGTCTAAGTCATGAGAGGTACAGATGAAACTCTTATCTATAGCACAAGCAGTTCAGGCAAGCTGGGAGGGAGGGAGCAAATGCCAATGATATTCAGGTTACAGTCATGGAGTTTGATGACTAAAGATGTTGAAGGTGAGGGCATAGCAGGGTCTGGACCAGTGTTGTACTTTCTGAAATGATGGCAATTTATAGTCTCCACTGCCCTGTTCAGCAGCAGGTATCAGACACCCATGGCCACTGAACACGTGAAATGTGACCAGAGCGACTAAGAAAACATACTTATTTGAGAGAGAGAGATGCTGTGCATGCTGATGCCAGAAGAGAGCATTGGATTCCTGGCTGGAGACTTAGAGGTGGTTGTGAGCCTTCCAGTGGGAGAGAGCACTGAACTCTGGGTCTGTGCAAGAGCAAGTGCTCGTAACTACTGAACCATCTTTTAAATCCCCAGTTCTAAATACATTTTGATACTCACCTATTGTCACTGCTAGGTCTATAATAACTCCTAGGGTTTCAGAACTGGATAATAAGGAGATGGTATCATCCACCATGAGTGCCACAAGAGGAGGATTTACAAGAGATCAGTTGAGGCTGGCTAAGTTGCATTTAAGATTAGTACCTAAGCCAGGTGTGGGGAAACTAGGGAAGAGATGTTTAAGCAGCTCAGGGCTGGATGTACATCTAGAAGCAGTCTGATTGGTACCTGAGCTGAAGTCAGTCCCTAATGTCACCACCCTCGAACAGTCCCTGGGCTTCGCTCATCTTGTTCCTTTCTGTCTCCCTTCAGTCTGATGAAATCCTGTTCAAGGATTAGGTCCTAGATTGTGGCAGATTGTGGCTTCTTGAGCCTCTGGCACATTGTGAACAACTTAAAGCAGCGACTTGGTCTTGCATATCTTGTACCCCAATCCTCATCCCAGTAGAGGGGCACATTCAGACTGTGTGAGACCTGATTGGAAAAAGGCTTCCTGCCTTCCCTCATTAGACAGTGAATCTGCATTTATCTTCTGCTCACATGGACTTGTGTTGACGTTCGTCTTCACCCATCTCCTCTTGCTGTCACAGCTCCACAGACTGGGCAGTCTAAGAGCATGGTTCTGGGCATCCGGGGAAGGCTTGTAGACTGTCATAACATGGAGATAACTAACTCAGTCCTGTGAAAACCACGGGCCGTTCATGAGGGCAGATCCCTAATGATCCGGTCACCTCTCAAACCGCCCCCCTTGGAGGGAGCATTTAAACAGCAACCTGTGTTGGGGCTTCCAATTGGGGTGACAAAATGAAGCCCAGATGCAGATGAAGAGGATACATGTGTGCTCATGGTTGGCACTGGTCACATCTGTCAGGGTTTATATAATAGAACCTGTCCCCACTCCTGTCTGCTACTGATCCAACCCAGGCAATGGCAGAAGACACTAGTCTGTGTCTAGGCCTGTCTCCATGCCTTATTCTGATAGGTTTGTTTGTATGGGTTTTTGTTTGGTTTTGCATATATGTGTTACAAGTTTATGTTTGTGTAGCTATGTGCACGTGTGTTGATGCACTTGCTTGTGTCTGAATGTGCATGTGGCTTCCTGTCTCCACCATATTTTTAATTTTTTAATTAAATTGATCTAAACATCCAGTTAATAGGTAATGAGTTGCAGAACCAACATATCCCTATGAGAAGTTCACTTTAAGTGTGGTGATATCAATGGACTAAAAGGTAATGTTAGTCAGGGGGCTGGGAAGATGGCTCAGCAGTTAAGAGCTAGCTGTACTGCTCTTGCAGAGGACCTGAGTTAGATGGTCTAACTTTAGGGCCAGTGAGATCTGATGCTTCTGGCTTCCAAGATTCCCTGGGTACACACATGTGCACAAACCCACATAGGTATCTAAAGTTAATAAAGAGAAAGTTGGACGACTTGGATTTTGCATTGATTCTGCAATTTGACACCAAAGATATGAACAATGCAAGAAAAAAAAATAGGTGAATTGGGACTGCAACAACATTAAAACCTTGTGCATCAAAGGACACCATCAAGAAAGTAAAAGGACAACCTCAACAGCGTGGGATAAATAAAAAAATACCCCCTGGCACGGGGGATGCAGCCTAGGTGGCTGAGTGCTTGCATGTATACATGAGGCCCTGGGGGCCATCTCCAGCATCCCAGCACGAACCTGAAAGGCTTAGCTGTATTAGATGCATGCACCTACTTTTAGAGACACTCATAGACCCTGGAGCTCACCGGTGTGGCGTCAACTGGCTGGCCAAAGAACTGCAGGGATCAGTCGGCCTGTCTCTTCCATCACCAACCCAACTCTGGGGTTATACACATGTCTGCTATATCTGACTTGTATGTAAGCATTATTAGGGCTCCTAGCCTAGGCCCTCATGTTTGTGTGTAGGCACTTCACCAAGTGAGCCATCTCCACAGTTTTCATGCCACTGTCTTCTAGTGGAAGACATTAAAAGTCTAGCATCACTCAAGGGTTCTAGCTCAAGGCCAGCAAGTATCTGCAGAGGCCCAGACTAGCATGGGCTTGAGCCCTTATTCCCGTTCCCAGTGGGTGGTGGTTGAGGTGCCTAGTAGGTGCCAGACTTTAAGCAAAAGTATACCTCTGTCCTCAAGGAAGAACCAGAAGTTAACAAAAAGAAATAAATAGCTGGGCATGGTGGCGCACGCCTTTAATCCTAGCATTTGGGAGGTAGAGGCAGGTGGATTTCTGAGTTCGAGGCCAGCCTGGTCTACAGAGTTGAGTTCCAAGACAGCCAGGGCTACACAGAGAAACCCTGTCTCGAAAAACCATAAATAAATAAATAAATAAATAAATAAATAAATAAATAAATGATTTCCGGGCCAGTGAGGTGGCTTGGTGGGTAAAAAAAGCACTTGTAACACAAGCATGATGATCTGTGTTTGATTCCTGGACCCCATGGTGGGAGGAGAGAACCTCCTCCTCCTCAAAGTTGTCCTCTTACCTGCACACGTGCACACACACGCACACACACACACATATGCACATGTGCACACACACACACACCTGCACACTCACACGCACGCACACCTGCACACACACACGCACACACACCTGCACACTCACACGCACACCTGCACACTCACACATGCACACCTGTACACTCACACACACACACACACACACACTCATTCTCTCTCTCACACACACACACAAGGAGAGGGGGAGGGAGGGGGAGGGAGGGAGAGTAGTATTAAATTTTAATGTAAGAAAAACTCTTTCACCCTTATAAGCAGCACTAATGGTGAGGGGAACCTAGTATAAGTCTGAATGGCTGAAACTCTTTCCCAGGACTCTAAAGACTGAGATGAGAGCTGAAGGTAGGCCAGGAAATGGCTGGGCAGGGGGAAGGGGACGGCTATGGCTGGAAGGTACCAGATGGTTAAAGTACTGGAAGCCAATCTGTGTGGAGCAGATGAAGACATTCCTGAAGGGCAGGGGAAGGCAGAACAGGCAGGCTTGGTGGGGCACAGGAGGGTCTGGTCTTCATCTTAAGCTCCTGAGGAAATACTGAAGCCTTTCAAGCAGGGAGGTGGCATCAGATTGGTGTTTCTGACACTTCCCTCCTGACTGCAGTGGGGAAGAAGGTTGCCAGGAGATGGAGAGGCAGGCGCCAGAGCAAATGCAGGGAAGCAGGTGAAAAGCTGCAGCAGCAAGCAGCTCCAAGCACTAGTCACTGCCTGAATAGTGGTGTGGGCATATGTGCGGCAAAGTGGCACACCTAGAGCTATTAGGTAAATAGTATCTACAAGTGCGGTTAGCTATAGTTGGGTAGGACCCCATTTGTGATTGATTGTAAGCAGAATGTGGAAATTCATGACTGACCACACTTTTATTCCCTCCTATGCAGGCAACTAATCGAAGGAACCCACGTTCTTAAGCAACTAGAATTAGTCCCAACAGAGAACGAAAGACCATTGCTTCTTTGCAGTATTGCAGACAGTGGAGTTCTTTACACATGATTTTCATACCACTCTCATTTTCTGTGGTGCCTTATTGCTGTGCATTTGATCAGCTGTTTTATATTTAATTAAATGGTGCTTGATAACATTTGATTTGAAGGCAATGGCAGACACATTGGGTCGGCTCACCTAACAATCATTCCCCCTTTCGTCTCCTGTCTCCTCCGTAGAGACTACAAGTCAACCCAGTTTCCCAGACTCCTTTACAACTGGAAAGGCCACTTGTGGCTCGTGGGTCAGAGGGATGCCAGTGATCTGGCTCCCAGTCCTTCATGATGTCTTGAATGCAGATAGGCTGGAAGCCAGGAACACTGCTGGGCTGGCAGACTCAGCCTCACCACCTCCTATTTCTGGACTTTTTTTTACTACACAAGGCAAAGACCTCTTGGTTCTATTCCTGGTGGTTCTTTTGTTATTGTGGCTTTGAACATTATTAATCTAGCAGTGTACCTAGTGATTTCAAGTCTAAAGCACTTGTATATGAATTATCCTGTTTGTAACTAATTCCTATCATGATACATTTGGTAAATCACTGACTGACACAACAGCAAAAACAATTGAGCTTGAAGTTACATTGCTCATGCCTAGCATGCAGGGAGGACTGTATTAGATGTTGTAAATATAATTCACATGTCTCTGAGCCATGCCAACCATATGAAAATCAAGGGGTTTGCCTTAGTCCTTGAGGTAGTAGACCCCAGGGGACATTGCCAGAGCTCTGTTTTATCAGTTGCTCCATCTGAAGGTCCCTAAAGCTACATCACCTGTAGGGAAGAGTTTTATAGACCAGCAGACCCTGTCCTTGACCTCCTAAGCCATAGTCTCTAGGAGAGAGAATGTCAAGATGGAGACAGGGATCCATGTTCATTTGGTTGTCTTACTTGGACAGCTGTATCTCAGTCCCTTGGGAATCACAAGATGACTAATGTTCCTGATTTCAACAGCCCTGGTGGTGTCACCATAGCACATTGGTGACTGCTCAGTTCCTCCTACCTCCTCTACCCTTGTGCCTCTCTCCCACTTTTATGACTCTGTTCCAAGGCAGGTTTGTCCTCCAAGGATTCTGAGAGAGACAGGCCATTCATTGATTTAGGGCTTGCTAAAATTAGGCATATACTAAATTAGGCATATATTTATTTTGAGACGATTACAGATTCACAGGAAGTTACAAAAACAGTACAGAGGAGTCTGGGTACCCTTTACCCAGTTTCCCCAGCGCTTCCATCCTATGTAACTATGATACAGTATCTAAATAAGCAGCTAATATTGCAGCAAATGTGATGTCATTTCATCATAGGAAGCTTTGTGCCCCACATAATGAAAGGCCACAGCACAAAGGTCATCTCCAGACTACTCCTTGCTCTTAGCCGTTCTCTCTTTTGTTGCTGTATTAATAAATAGACACCAATACAGAGCTCTCACGTAGATGCAGACATTTGTATATTCCAAACTATACACTAGAGGCAGCCTGCCTGGGTTGGAAAACAAGCTCTGCTCTTTCCTACCTGCACCAGCTTTGGTGCCTCCTTTGGGCCTTTGTTTGATAAACAGGTGGTGGTGTGCTCAGGCTTTTCATCCAAGTTCAATAACTTATACTTTGTATAAAGAACCTAAAGAGAGACTTGGTATGCTGTCAGTGCTCAGTAGATGGATGCTCACTTTGACACTCAGCAAACTACTTAAGTATAACCTGTAGGCCATGGCCTTGGAATGTGTATGCTGTAAATGTTCTCCAAGGCTCCTCAACAGCCACATCAGGCTGAGTTCCTCTTTCATCGTCATAGAGCTCTGGGATATCTGAGAAACCAAGCTACTCTTTATTTGGAAATCCCAAAACAAGAGCCTCACTATGTAGCCTGGGCTGACCTTGAACTCACAATTACCCTGCCTCAGTCTTCCAAGTACTGAGATTATAGGTATGCACAACTGTAATAGCAATTATTTAAAATCCTAGCCCAGGGTTTCTTCCCCACATTTGCTTATTGAGTTCCCAGATAGAAGACACACTTGCAGCCTTTATATTTACAAGAAGCCCTAAATAGCACAATAGCTGGGCAGCTGCCTACCCTCCATGCTGTTAGAATCTACTTTCAAAAGAGGCATAAGTGGTTAACCCAGCTATTGTACTGTTTAGGGCTTATTGTAAATATAAAGGCTGCAAGTGTGTCTTCCATCTGGGAGCTCAGTAACCAAAGGTGGGGTAGAAACCTCAGGCTATTAGACATTAGAGAGTGATAAAGAAATTAGAAAATAGGCTTAGGAAATTAGAAAGTAATTTCTATAACATGTGTGCAGTGGTTCTTATGACCACCATTTAAAAGTATACATCCTGACACTTCCATGCCGGAAGTAGAGGCAAGAAGGTCAGCAGTTCAAGGTTAACCTTTATACACAGTAGTGTGAGACCACCCTAGACTACCTGAGACCCTGTCTCAAAATAAAATTTAAAAATCCAATAATTAAAATTAAAAATGGCATTTGCCCCCAACTATCAACTGATTACTTGGTAATGAGTGAGTGGTTTAGTAACACCATGTCCCAGATTCTTGAAGTTTTACATCATACTTTTTAAGTTAAACATGCTTGTTTTGGACTGCAAAGCAAGTGAAGACATTTCTAATGATGCCTGGCACAGCAGATACCCAATAAAAACTCGGTAATGTCTCCCCACAAAACCAGTCCAGTGACAGTGTGTCATCATTTCAAGGAACATTAACACTGTCATACTGTGTTGTGGCCAGTTTTCACTGATACCATATGTAATGGCTGGTTGTGTGTCACCTTGACACAAGCTGGAGTTATAACAGAGAAAGGAGCTTCAGTTGAAGAAATGCCTCCATGAGATCCAGCTCTAAGGCATTTTTCTCACTTAGTGATCAAGGGTGGGAGGGCCCATTGCAGGTGGTGCCATCCCTGGGCTGGTAGTCTTGGTTTCTATAAGAAAGCAAGCTGAGCAAGCCAGGGGAAGCAAGCCAGTAAGTAACATCCCTCCATGGCCTCTGCATCAGCTCCTGCTTCCTGACCTGCTTGAGTTCCAGTCCTGACTTCCTTTGGTGATGAACAGCAACATGGAAGTGTTAGCTGAATAAACCCTTTCCTCCCCAACTTGCTTCTTGGTCATGATGTTTGTGCAGGAATAGAAACCCTGACTAAGACACCACAGGAACTTTTCAATAAACCAAATTAATTAATTCAAAGGTATTTCCCTAACATTAAAACTGTTTTCTTCCTTACTTTCCCAAAATGGAACCACTACCTTTTACACAATGTAAATATTTGATATGCATAATATCTGATATGTGACCCCAAGAGGGTCTAGCACACTAGTTTTCAACTAAGGTTGTTGATTTTACCATTGGGGCACACTGAAAATGTTAGGGGGGGTGGTGTTGGCACAAGGGAAGTGTAGGGTGTTTTCTACCCTCTCCTAGATAGAGGCCAGGTTGTTATTACACAACCTATAGAGACTAGACAGGAAGAGTCAACTAGCCACAATAGCGTCAAAGTTGAGAAATAAGACAATAAATGGAATTTGGCTCCTTTAAACTGAAAATAAAGCTGATTCTACAGCAGTGAAAATGACTTTGGAACTAAATCTTGATCTAGTACTGTATATGCTATTAAAATAAACCGAGCCAGCAGTTTGTTAGTCTTGAAATTGTCCCCTTATAGAAACGAAAGGAAATCTGATGACTATAGTTGGAACACTCAAGTGACAAGCTGTTAAATCAATGGTCCCCACAGCAGAGTGTGTTCATCCTAGGGACAAATGAGATCATCGATTTGGGAGCAGGAAGAGGAGATGGAACATAACCTCTGCTTTAAAATCTCCAAACAGAAGTTCTTCTTTTAGCCTAGGTGTCATGTGAGGCGTTTGAGAGAACAGCAGCTTCTCTAAAGCTCTTATGATGACTATTTGACTGCACCTTAATGCTAAGACCATTGATTTGGTCAGTCACAACCCACTGGCTCATATTTATTTTACAGAGTACACCCACAAAGGAACCACATTAAATTCATTACTGGCAGAAATAAGGGCTTTCAATCTTTCGCTAAAGTTGTAAAAATGCTTTTAGAGTCATTTTTTAAAATGCATACTACAGCGAAACAGACACCACCGAAACATCTGATATTCTTGTTATTAGGGTCACATGCATAATTAAAATTATGACATTAAAATTGTAACATAAAATATGGCAAACGCTAAACAATCAAGACAGCATAGTGCAAAACCCAGGGACTCTTGCATGAGGGACAATCGTTCTACCAAATGAACTACATTCCTAGCTCTACCTATCATTTTCAAGTCTCATTTAAAAAAAAAAAAAAAACCAAAACCACCTACTATAAGCATGTCAAGCGTTGATTATTTTGTGAGACCCGGCATCAGATGGCGCTCACGACTAAAGAGAGCCAGAGTCCGCCAACAGGCACTGAAAATGCCTGTTCTGCCACTATGCTATCCTAGTGTCAGGGTCAGGTCACTTTCCCCAAGTCTCATACTTCGTCGCTCGTGATGTGGGGATAGGAAGAGGCACGAAGGCTTTTCATCCCTAGCCGTCTTCCTCTCTGACCACAGTGATTGGGGCTGGGACAGATCGATCCCTACTGCGGATCTCTGAGTGACTCGGAAGAAGCAGGTGAGGCAAGGGCACCGGTGGCGGTTACGACAAGGAAGCGTCCGGGACAGATCACTTTCGGTCCCACCCACAGCTACGGGCACTGAACCAGTGGCCCGGCAAACTCTTGGATCCCGTGGTTCCGTCATTACTGAGTCCCCGAACTCTCAAAAACAAAAATTCACACTTAAAAATAAATCAAGCTTCACGGAAGAAAAGGCGGCTCCTACAGAGCCCTAGGCGAGCGCGGTCAGCAGAACTCAAGCTCAGCGGTCTCAGAGCCTCCGGGCTTCTTACCCGCAGCGCGCTACCGAGGGGTCACGTGACACCTCGCGGCCCGCCTCCCAGGCGGCGCAGGTGGACGCCCCTCGCTACGTCACGTGGGCAGTTCCATCCTTGCCAGGGCGGGGGGAGATCATCCGTGGTGCAGATGTGAGGAAAGCTCCATTGTGCCGCGCGTGATCCTCCCAGGACAAGAAGGACGGCTTGCGACGCACGGACTGCTGCCCTAGAGGTCTCCGCGGCCGCTTCTCTCCCTCCGGCCGGCTTCCTAGTGGTCTCGCCCGTTCCGCCCCGCCCCGCCGGGCTGCTCACGTGACCGGCGCGCGCTCCCGCGGGGCGGGCTTCTCGGGGGGCGGCGCCGCAGGGACGCAGTGCTAGACGGAGCCTGCTTTGCCGCAGCTTTTCTCCCGGACGCCTGGGCTGAAGACACAATGTCGGGCTCCTCCCGCCGACTGCTCTGGGCCGCCACCTGCCTCGCCGTGCTCTGCGTCTCGGCCGCGCAGCCCAACATCACCACCCTGGCTCCCAACGTGACCGAGGTGCCGACCACGACCACCAAAGTGGTCCCGACGACGCAAATGCCCACCGTGCTACCAGGTGGGCGCCCGCCGCACGCGCCGAGCCGGTGGGGACTCGCGCAACATGGCCGCCCGGCCGGAGGACGGCGGCCCGACGGGGTGGGGGGCGAAGGCGACAGGCGAGCTAGGCCGCGAGCGTTGCCCTCAGAGGCGCCATCCCCCCAAGCGCCTGGTAACTCCGCGCCGCAGCTCGGGACGGCGACGTGGCTTGCTTCCGCGGTGGCAGTTAGGAGTAATTGGACGAGGCGACGCGCCCCGCGGTCGGCGGGGTGCGCAAACTTTGGGCTCGTGGGACAGACTCTTGTCCTCCCCTCGAAACTTCTCCGGAAGTTTCTAATGAAGGAGTTCGGGATAGGTGGGGGACATTTAGAGATGAGTTGGGTGTCCCTTTGCCCCCTCCCACCAGCGAGCCTCCTGTAACTTCACGTTGACTTAGCTGAGCGGTGTTGGCTGTATCTGAGATTTGAGTGGTAAGGGAAGAACGAGGCTTGTGGCGGATGATGAGAAGTGAAACCTAGGGACATATAAAGAGCAAGATGTGATCTCCCGGGGGCCTGTGTTTTAAGGCTGTGGAGTTAGGTTGAAATTCAGTCTGTCCGTTTTTCTGAAATCCGATCAAGGAACACGCCTTTTGTTCAACTCTAGGGTTCGTTAAGGCTTGTACAAATTGGCATAGGCCGTGACGACGCAAATGAGACAGAAGGTAAATTTGAAGTAATGAGGTGAAAACACGACGTGCTTTAAGTTGGTTATTGCTCTTAATCTAGTAACTGCGCTTCTCAACCTAAAGATTGACTTGTCCTAGTGCCTTCTCTAGGGTTTTGGTTTTTTTTTTTTTTTTTTTTTTTTAATATGAATAAAACTAAGTAGTTCCCGATTTTTTGTTAGAAGGATGCTAGGGTAACAGATATTTTTAAATGAACAAAGTAAATTACAGAACAGTTCTGGGAATCTCTATCACGGTTAAAGTGATAAAGTAAAATATTGTTTGACTCCTACCTACTTGACAATTTCCTCCCAGACTTGTAATGTGTGGGTTCTTCATATTGTTTTAAGAGAAGCCTGGAAATACAAGTTAATTGCCTTGTATAATTGAAATGCCCACAGAGGAGATAACTTGTGTTTTCTGGCAATTACGGGGTTAGCTGCAGCATTCCGAAGGCTGCATCCATTATCAGGCTACACTGTTGTGAACAGCGTGTCTTAAGAACGAGTACTTTATGAATGGTTCTTCGTGTCCTGTTTGCAGTAAATACGTGTTGAGATCCAGGGCTTCAGCAAAGGAGAATGGTGCAGGCGACTAGTTTCTAGAAAAGAAAGGAACTTAGCTCCATTCTGGCCTGCTAAATTCTAATTTCTGGATTGTTTGGTTTAGTGTTCCCGAAGCCCCAACCATACAGTTGTTTTGTTGCCACTTTGTAACTAATTGTGTTGCTTGTTTTGAATCCTAATGTAAATATGATAGGCAGATGGTCTTAGCAGGCCCCTGTGAAAGGGCTGTTCCACTCACCCACACCCCCAGAGGGGTCAGGACCCACAGGTTTGGATTGCTGTCGGGCACATATATGACAGTGGCCCCTTTAGGAGCATTTCCAGGTTGTAGAGAAGACTGTGGAAGTCAAATCACCGATGAAGACAAAATCTATTGAGATTGGCTTGTTTCTGTTCGAGTTGAATTTTTTCAAGCTTACGCGCTTTATTAAAACTTGTTTCTCTGGTGTTTGGAGGCAGTGGCTTCTCTGTGTTGATGTTCTAGTGTTTACTGTTTTATCTTGAGAGTCCATGAATGTATCTTCAGTCTTGTGAAGGATTGGCTGACAGTCACTTCCTAGTACTGTATACTCCCACCAGCTGTGGAACCCACTCTGTCTGGAACTCAGAGATCTTCTGCTTCTCCCTCTGAAGTGCTGGGATTACACTACCCCAGGCTTAAATAATTGTTTAATATTCGTGTGTATGTACATGTATGTGAACACACTTCCTGCCCCAGCATGCAAATGGAGGTCAGAAGACAACATTGGTTCTCTCCTTCCACCTTGTGCGTCTGGGGGATTGAACTCAGGTCGTCAATATTAATTTCCTGAACCATGCTTGAAATGTCTTATACCAGTTTATTAAGTTTGACTATTTTGAAGAATTATTAATTTTTAAAACTATATCTAACGCTTACTGTTGAAAATAGATGTAGAGCAAACTAATGAAATGTCAATTCATTGATTTCATAATTTCCCCTCAGAAACCTGTGCGAGCTTCAACAGCTGTGTTTCCTGTGTTAATGCCACCTTTACTAATAATATTACCTGCTTTTGGTTACATTGCCAAGAAGGTAAGAAACTTTGTGGTCACAAGCTCTATATTCTTGAATATTCTGTAGAATATTTAAGGTAGTGTGAAGTATTTATTTTCTAAATTCAGGACTTCCATAGTTTCTTAACATTTTCCTTGGAAATCTCTCCCCTCCCCCTTTTGATTTCATAAACTCGACTGCTGAGATTTAGTAGCTTTTAAAGGAAGAGAGATTTCAGAGCCTCAGAAGGATTACAGTTCCTTTGGAAATGGAGTCATTTGTTTTGGGAGATAAATTGTAGACCTTGTGGAGAGCTGTTGAATGCTTAGCTGTGAAGGAGCAATAAGAAGGGAGAGTTGCTTTCTGTGCTTTTGTGAGTTAAGTTCAGTAACTTAGCAATATTTGAAGGCTGTGAGCTAGATAGAAGTCTGTTGAAATATAAGATTTCTCTTAGAATTTTAATATAACATAGATTACTCTGTTTCCCTTAAGGTAAGGTACTTGCAGCTTTCTCTATCTGAAAAACCTTCTATTAAAGATTTGTTAGGATTGGCTTTGGCTTCCCTGGAGGTATAGAAATCATATTTTTGGTTTGTTTGTTTGTTTGTTTCAGTAAAAACAAGAGTCCCGTGTTAAGTTCCTTTACTCTGTGAATATTGGAAGTAGCACATAGAGTTCAGAACACTCATTAGACTATTGGTTGGGAGTTAGCTTTTTCGTAGTACAAGTGTGTTAAGCTATGCAGTAGAACTTCAGGGTGTGCTCTCTCCTGCTCATGTGCAATATGTAGGAACTTCAGGGACTGCTTCTGCGGACCCTCTCCCTACTACCTCTGTTGAAACAGTTTGACTACATACCCTTGTAGATTTTAGCTGGTTAGTCTGTTCAGTATATTCAAGTGACTTTTGAATTTGTCTCTAAGACAATGGGAAAGGAATAACAGTTTTTATTGTTTTTTTAGTCTTTAAAAAAAACAAAAGTCCTACTATGCACTAAAGCGGTTTCAGCTTGAGACCTTGAGATCCTTGTGCATCCATCCCTTCCAGAGTGCTAGGGTCATGGTCGCAGAAGTATACCAGCCTAATTGGGCTTGTTTTTTTGTTTTTGTTTTGTTTTGTTTTGTTTTAGCGTGTTCTGGAGCGTAGAAGCAAAGCCACAGGTGTAGTATAAGTGAATAATTGCTCTCTGTCTCTCTTTTTCATAGCAAATAAGACCTATTGTGCAAATGAACCATTAAGTAATTGTTCCCAGGTGAACCGCACTGACTTGTGTTCTGGTAAGTTTTCACTTGAGCTGTTTGGGAACGTGGCTGCATGGGTGGTAAAGTCATTACTGCCCTCGATGTTAACATGTAGACACCAGTAGCCTGTTCCTGGTGATAAAAAGGATGGTAGTTTAATTCCTGGTTTCATGATTCAGCTGTAAGTCTTCATTTCCTGCTTTGTTTTGTTGAATTGACTAATGTTCGGTTCCTTCCTTTTAAGCGTTACAGCTAAGTAAACTTCTGTCTTTTGTATTTGAGGAACTCTGGCTTTTACTCTTTACCCTGAAAAATCCTAATTGAAACAACTGGTCCTTCTCCTTCATCTCCACCCTCCTGTTGTTCATTCTTGCCTTGAATCATCTGTGTCACTGTGAACTCCAGGTCCTCCTGCCTCTACTTCCCAAGTACGGGATTAGCAGTAGCCATGACCAGATGAATTGTTTCTTCTGATGTTGCTATAAGTTATGGGGAAATCAAACAAGGGACTCAGTCTTTCTGTCATTTCTCAAAAATGGCTTAAACCTTTCCTGTCTAAAGTGGGTATTCATGTTCCAATCATTACATTGATGTTTCCCCCCACCCCCCTGCCTGAAAGAAGGGAAAGAAAACGTAAGGCCTGTATCCATCTTGTAGATCTTTGTTAGAAGCTGTGTGTGGCTAATTAGCTGTGAGCATGCCTAGAAATGTCTTATGGGGAAGTGAGATGCCACAAAAAGTGATGATTTCGTTTCTAAGGAAGGAAACTGATGTTGGGTATGGGGAGCTGGCTCATCCAAGAATGATGTTTATGTTGCAAAACTAAACAAGTTGTACTCTGAGAGTGGGAACTGTTGTTACAGCTTACTTTACACAACTTATTGTCTTTCTTTTTCAGTAATACCTCCTACCACTCCAGTGCCAACCAATTCTACAGGTAATACTAGATGATTTTTTTCTTGTTCCTTGTGGATTTTTAAAGACCTGTTGATAGCCTACTAGCTAAGAGATGTTATTTATTTGTGGGCCACAGTAGCAGTGTAAATGTGTATCCTTTGTGATGGTATATATAACTCTTGGAAATATTTTGGTTTTAGTGACTCTCAACAGGTTTACTTAGTACGTTGAGCCCTTGAACTGCCTTATGTGGCTGCTTCATAACACAGTTCCCATTACTAAACAGTATGCCTGAATGTTTTTAGAAATTACTTATCTTGAGTCTTTTTACATATATAACTGAGCATGTGTATTCTATATGAAAATGGATGAGTTAGGTGTTTTGGAGTTTTTTCCCTTTTACTGTTAGATGGTGCTGTACTTTCTCCTTATACTCATGGTTGGACAATTAGTTAATCTCACTCATACAGTGAAAGTCTTAAGGGAGTAGTAGTGGTGAACCGTTTATTCCAGGCAAGACCTAGCCGAGATGAGGAACTTAGCCAGTCCTTTGTTGCTATCAGATAGGTGAGTAAAGTCAGAGAGCACTCACTGTACGTTGGAAATTTGTAGGTTGGTGTGTATTGAGTGGGGCAGAAATGGCAGCCCTGGGAAGTATGGGGAGATCAATGCCAGACGAAGCAGGGTGGTTCACAGAGTGGAGATGAGAGGGGACAGTGACATAAATGTTAAGTATCTTGTGCTCAGTGACAGTGTGTTTGCTGCACCTGACAGTCAGAAGCGAAACTGAGGGACCCCTGTGTGCCTTGTTGAAGAGACTTAGATGGTCTCTAACCTTGTCATGACCAGACTTCTACTTTAATAAATGTGTTGTTATGGCCTGTGCAGAGTAAAAGACCAAAGTAGGCTTGAAGTCGGCTATAGTAGAAATGTATATGCTACAGAAACCTGCAGACACTACCAAATACAGCTTAATGGACTCTTTGTGAAGAATTAACTTTCATCTAACTTCAAGAGTGGATAGTGAAAACCAAATATCAAATCTATAGGATTTTTCCCCATAACATCACATAAAACTAGTATCTTAAGATTGAAAAGAAGTTGATAACATTTCATTTTTAAAGCTAAACTACAAAAGGAAATAAAAGTGTTAGAATGATCATACCTTCTAATGTAGCAATTGTGTCATTACTTCCTTTAGGGGTCATGTGGTCCTTGGGGTTCAGGGTGTGTCTGTGTGTACACAACTTGCCTTGTCCGTTTAGTGTTTCTTGTATGTATATGATTTCAGGACTGGCCAGTTAGTATTGGATAACTAGGGGGATCATCAAGGGGCTCTGTCCTAGGGAAAAGAGAGCTGAGGTAGGCTGTAAGAGGACAGCCTTGGAGCCAGTTTTCCCCTTCCTTTGCATAGGTATAGGACAGCCTTGGAGCCAGTTTTCCCCTTCCTTTGCATAGGTATAGAGATTGAACCTTGTCAGCAGGTTTACACAGCAAGTGCTTTTGGTGACTGGGCTATCACATCTTACTTAAAAGTTTGACCACAGTCCAATGAGAATTAGCCTGCTAGGGTCCTGTTAACTTTGGAGTACCAGCAATGCCTTTTGGGGAGTTCTGCATACTCTAGTTACATTTGTCTTAAAGCCTAATGTTGGTGTATAATTACTGTTGAAGAACAGAACTTTCTTTTATGTTAGAACTTGGGGGCTGGTAAGATGGCTCAGAAGATAAAAGCATTTGCCACCAAGTCTGGTGACCTGAGTTTAATCTCTGAGACCCACATGACAGAAGGAACAAACCAGCTGCTAGTTGACTTAAACACTTGTGCCTCTGCCATCTGTTCACCCATCCGAAGATTCACAGACACAATAAACTGTAATTTTAAAAGTTTTCTGTGCTTTTTGAAACACTGTCTCACTGTATAGCCCTGGATGGTCTGGAACTTGTGTGCTGAGATTAAAGGCATACACCACTACACCTGGCAAATATTAATTTGTATAAACTTAATTTTTTTCTAGAACTGGTATAAGGATTTTTGAGTCTACATTTAGTAGTTGATGTTCGTAATCAAGTGCTTACTTCCAGAGGTCATTTCATGTTTAGTTGGTACTTTTGCCTCATACAGAGTGGGAGAGTGTATCATCCAAATTGGGCTAGCCTTGGGTGCTACTGCTAATCAATTAGTAAGGTTTTGTTGGAACCCAACTGTGCCTGCTTTCCTTGTCCTTGACTGACTTTGCATTCCAAAGTGTAGCATCCTACTCTGCCCCTTAGCAAAGCATGGTACCTGCCTACAGTAC
Source organism: Mus musculus (assembly GCF_000001635.26). NCBI lineage: Eukaryota > Metazoa > Chordata > Mammalia > Rodentia > Muridae > Mus > Mus musculus. The sequence goes on from NC_000076.6 coordinate 41,526,406, forward strand.
ACTCACTTGTCTATTTCAGTTGTGTACACTGACATAATTTGTCATAGAAGAATGAAATCTGTAATTCTCTTTCTAAATAGGCTCGTTCCTCTTTGTCTTCTTGCAGACTTTGTGTCTTACATGTATATATAGAAAAGCAAGTTTATGCTGGCTGAATGTGTCAGAATATATGTAAGGACTTATATTGGATCATTAACTAAATTTGGCTTCTGTTCTCTAAAAATTAAAAACTACATGTAGGATAATTGTGAGGTTAGAAATTTAAGGTTCGTTTTGTTTTGTTTTGTTTTGTTTTGTTTTGTTTTGTTTTGTTTTGTTTTTCGAGACAGGGTTTCTCTGTATAGTCCTGGCTGTCCTGGAACTCACTTTGTAGACCAGGAAGAAATTTAAGATTGTTAAATACATTTTGTTTTCATTCCAGCTAAGCCCACAACTCGGCCTTCCTCTCCTACACCTACTCCCTCAGTTGTCACATCAGGTAATCGGGGCTATATAAACTACCAGGGATGCAGTGTGTTTCTTGAGCTGCCACCAGGGTCCAGTTCTACTCTTGGATGTTCTGGACCGAAGCAGCTTTTAACATAGAACACCAAGGCAGTGCTTGGCTCCGGATGGTCGACGGGAGTCCTTTTCTGTTTGTTATGGCCTGGCCCTTTAGACTAAGTAAGGATGTTTTCTCTAAAACCCTTCTATACTCAGATGCTAAATCTGACTTGTGACTACAAGTTACTCAGAAGGAGTTGGTACCATTAATAGGTTTGGTGAAAGGAAAACTATTGTTTTTAATTAGACCAATCTGAAAAGCCAAGATTTGCACTTTCTACTTTTCTTAAGTTGTTCTTAGACTTGTTTTCTTAGACTTGCTTGGATCCAAGGACTCTTCTACCCTAAGTTTGTTGTGGCTTCCTGCTTGTGCTACTTCACAGTTTCATAGAAGCCGCTGTTTTCACATTCATATTCTCTCTCTCTCTCTCTCTCTCTCTCTTTCTCTCTCTCACTCTCTCTCTCTCTCTCTCTCTCTCACACACACACACACACACAGGATACAAAATACTTGCAGTGAATTTTTTAAACTGTTTGTATTATTTATTTACATGTCCATGTGTGTATGTGCATGTGTCTGAGGTTAGGGACAGTCCCTAGAGCTGGAATTACAAGCAGTTATAAGCAGCCTGATGTGGGTGCTGGGAGTTGAGCTTGGGTCTTCTGCAAGAACAATACATGTTCTTACAGACCAAGACATCTGGCCAGTCCAAATATTGTCCTTGTTTGAAAAGTTTTTAGTGCCTAGAACTTCAGTGCTGATTAAGCTCCACTCCTGGCTAATGTTAAAGTTGGTCAGCTTACCAAAACCTTCAGAGCCTGCAGTTGATGATGATTCAGATCTAGTTTGTCGTCCCGTCCCCGTCCCGTGTCGTCCCCCCCCCCCCCCCAGACAGGGTTTCTCTGTATAGCCTTGGCTGTCCTGGAACTCACTTTGTAGACCAGGCTGGCCTTGAACTCAGAAATTCACCTGCCTCTGCCTCCCGAGTGCTGGGATTAAAGGCGTGCGTCACCACGCCCAGCGACTCGGATCTAGTTTAACAGTGAAGTGTACTTTATTTAAATGTTGAACACAGTCATAGCCTTTTTGTTTCCTATTGAAACATATTACTCCCTTAGTAACGTTAGTTTCCATGGTCTTCTGATTGATTAAACTGACATTACTTTTAGCTTCTTATGAGTTGTTTGTAGGAATTCTAGTTTTCAAATTTGTTTTTCTTATGGCTATATAATGCTTTCTCATGATGCAAAATAAACTAGCAGAATGCTATTGAATATATTTACAACTATGTGTTATTTTGTTTTTTGAAATTATAGATTATTATTTTTGTTGTTAACTTGAAAAACAGCAACTCAATTTTTAAATACCTTGTCTATCTAGTAAAACCAAAAAGTTTTAACAAGCATTTATTTTAACAATTAACCAAAGTAGATTAACAAAATTATCGCATGTTTTAGAAGTATTTGATAAGTTTTCAAGGGGACAGTTTATATGCCATAAAAGCTCTTACCTATTTGAAACTTTGTAGCAGTATTACCCTTATCATGTCCTGGACAGAATGATGGATGGCATTCTGCCTTAAGTGGAGATAAATTCTAGTTATGAAGACATGACTCAGGAAGACCTGTATAGAATATAACTCGGAGCACAGTTGATGCCTGGGGGGTCTGGGAATTATAAATACCATGATACTTACTGAGGATTCTTTGTTTATCATCATAGCAGGGACAACAAATACCACACTGACTCCAACCTCCCAGCCTGAGCGGAAGTCGACCTTTGATGCAGCCAGCTTCATTGGAGGGATCGTCCTTGTCTTGGGTGTGCAGGCTGTAATTTTCTTTCTCTATAAGTTCTGCAAATCTAAAGAACGAAATTACCATACTCTGTAAACAGACCTGTTAAATTAATGTGGACTGGCAGTTAACTTGTGCAACTCACTGAAACCAAAATATTGAAGAAGTCCCACATGGAAGACGCTGTTCCAGGATCTTTACCTTTCCAAAGGATGCATACAGGATATTTTGGAGCATCATCCTCGAAGAAAAGTCAGTTAAACCATTTAGTTCATCAGGAATATTTAAAATATTCTGCATGAATCCGTGTGGCTGTCGTCTTTGTTTACCATGGCTGCTGCTGTGGGACTGTTTTTTCCTCTGACATGCCAAATGTAACTTCTGTAAGTGGTGGAGAGTGCTGTCCTGTGTAGGCAGCTTCTGACTGCAGTTGAAATGTAGTCCCCTAGAATCCTAAAGGCTGTTATTCTCATCCTAGTTCCAGGTGTAACTTGGTGGCCAGAATTGAGAAGAGTGCCAAATGACCACCCGTCAGGCAGATTGAGGGCCATCACTTCAAACATAGATTAAATTTGTTTAGCACTAAACTATCCCTAGAGTAAATTTTTATGCTTGACAAGTTGTATTTTATATATTAGAAATAAGATGCCACACAGGGCAATCCAGATTTAGATTAAAGAAAGGATACACAGACATTAATCTGCAACAGGTCTTGTTCATACTCATAAAGTGTACCGTATTAAGAAATCAGAACAGTGCCTTAAGACAGACTGAGACGTCGTGAAAAATGTGTTCACACTGTGGGAGGCAAAGCTTGGTCTGAGAATGTAACTGTTGATGTGAGCAGCAGAAATCTGCTTATAGATAACATACTGTTAATATTTAATTAAAAGCATTGTTTTTTCTAGAGCTGAGAAATAGAAGCTAAAGAATAATTAGAGCTGAAAGGCTTCCTTATATCAAACCATCTAACATTTTTCTTAGGGCTGTTAAACTAGACATAAAATTGATTTATCTTTCTCTCTGTACACAAAGTATCCAAATATTATACCTTAAGGATTCCTACCAGGTTTTCTTGAAAAGTGGCTTTTACATGAGGCAAGAAGGAAGTAGTTGTAGATAGAATCATTTTCTAGTTCTTTAAATGAGACAATCACTTTGTTTTCTAATAGATGTGACCTGTGTAACTTAAAAAATCTGAGGGTTTGAGAGAGGTTGCTCTAGATTTCCAATGACGATACCCTGGCTGAATAGGCTTTTCTCTTCCTTGGGCCTTTACTTCTTTTCTTCCTCCTTGGTTTCAGTTCCCATGTGCTATCATTATAATCATGCAGACTTTTACTTCAGTTGCTTCTGAAAGCACTAAGTTTTCAGTTTTGGAGTTACTTCTCCCTTGCCTCTGACACACTGCACACGTCTAGAGGCTGTAATTGGAAATAGGCTTTTGGTTTCCTGTGCCATTCAAGTTTGGGGCTTTCATTTGGTTACAGAGTTCAGCGCTTGGTTCCCAGGGTTTATATACGAAACAGCGGATTGCTGTGGGCTGGTTCATAAAGTGAAACTAATGAATCTATCTCTTTGTCACTTGCTGGTACAGCTAGTTTGTTTCACTTGCACATTTGTACATATATCTAATGTTTTCAAGTGCCTTACTTGTTTAAACTCTGACTTCAAAGGTTTTTGGGGAAAGATAGGTTTACCTCACAGTTATGTTTCCATTGTAATTTCTAGGTTCCTCACAAAAATCTATTTCAGTGCTGTAGCTGTTAGTTTTAAGTGAGTGCTAAAGTTCTTTTAAAAGTACACAGAATTTCCATTCCTTATAAAGGTGGCAAAATTGGTTTGTCATTTACCTCCATGTGACTCCTTGCCCCATATAAATGTCAGCATATGTAGCAAGTTTTCTAAGAATGTAACTTAATTTGAAGCTCCTGAAATTTTGAGCACTGCTCTAACATTGTAGGAAGTTAGTGACATTTTGCAAGTCTCTACAAAAGCTCTTGCCACAGAATTCACTGCTGCCCTGACTCTTCACCATCTTTCTTTAGCAAGGTATTTTGAGCCATTAATGATTTTGGGTTTTTTAATCCAGAAGGTATATAAAAGCCTTTTCAGAGTTTTCATCTGATTTGTCCTGAGGATCTAGTTCTATCAAATACCTTATTTTACCTTTGCCATACTTGCTGCACAAGCAGACACTGCTGGACTTAGAAGTTTCTATTTGAGTTCCTTAAACTACAAAACTAATATGTATGTGTACCAAACTGATTTAAAATAAATGTTTATTAGTCTCTTGATCAAAAGTGTCATATTTTGATTATGAAATTAACATTGTGTTTGCCTTACCTGTCCATTTGAGGCTGGGTTGTCCATTGTTTCTTTTGTTCCTGTAGACTGGTATATAGATGGGAACTAATGGCTGTGAATTAGTGGAGAACAGAACCATGGGAATGATTGATGGTTGGGCTGATGGAAGGGGCATGCGTCTAGCTCACATTAACCAAGAGAGAGTGAGTGAGAGAGTGTGTCACAGGACTACTTTTGTGGAGCCTGTTGTTCTTTCAACTTTGTGGGTCCCAAGGATTGAACACAGGTTGTTGGACAAGTACCCTTTTCCACTGAGCCATCTTGCCAGCTACATCCTACCCTTTAGTTCTGAGTACATAGGGAGTAAAACTTTGCTTCTGATTAGCGTGTCATGTGCTGCTGTGGAGTCTGGTTCTGTTGGACCGTGTGCAGGAACATCTATATTTGATTACTTGAGTTACACTAAAGTTGTTCACTGCTCCCCTGCAAGTCTGGATGAAAGGTTGGATTCACTGCTTTGCCTCTTGTTCCCTGTTAGCCTTATCATTTGGCAATTACATAAAACTTTATAGCAAGCTTCCTAAGACATTGACATAGGTTATTGAGTAAATAGTAGAGGGTGGGATAGGTTTTGTGTGTTCTCCCCATTCTGTGTACTTGCTGTAGGTAGCCCTTGGGTACTTGTTTTTCAAAGGGTATGTATTGGCACTTTCTAATTCACTAGTGTTTGGTTTTTTGTTAGTGTGTCTGTTGGTAAATCCAGCTTTTGTATATCTTGCCTCCTGACTTCAATTGTATTTTGTTTTCAGTGCAAAAACCATTGTATTCATGATACATCATTGGTAGTAAATCACTTTTTTTTAAAAGAATTTTGAATGTGGAATCTAAGGTTTTTTGTTTGTTTGTTTATTTTTTGTCATACATATCTATAAACTTTAGCCCATTGTTTCAGTTGTGTTCTATAACAAGTCTGTTAGCATCTCTGGTTCTGTACGTGTTTTCTTCTGTTACTGATTTTAAGCAAATTGACTATTATGGGCTGTGTTGTAGTTTTCCTTGTTTTTTGGGTTTTTTGTTTTGTTTGTGTTTGTTTATAGATCTATTAAGGTGTTGTATCTCTGACTTTCATATTTGGAAGATTTCCAACTTTCAGTGGTAGGTCTACACCCTCTGCCTTGATGGAGATTATAGTTTTATAGAGATTGCTAGAAATTGATTCATAGTCCCATTGGGGCTTTATATGAAATTAATTAAAATTCCCCCCTTTGAATTCTATCGTGTTTTCTGGTATGTCTGTAGTTGATGTAATATGTTGGTGTGTTTCTCTACATAGTTGTTTTGTAGTTGTGTGTGAATGCTTGGTTTTATTATAGTAATTTTTAATGTCTCCATAGCATTGCTATTCCAACATTTAGCATTTACTTTCCATTGAATTTTTTACCCACACTATAGGATGGTTTGGATGCATGCTTGGTAAATTCTTACTGGATGACAGATACAAGTTTGGGAGGTACAGGTTGGTCTTGTATTCCTGTTCTTACTGCTTTTCTGAAGCGTGTTAAGTGTCGCTTCAGCTTCTGGTCTATTGCAATGGGAACTTCAGCAGCTTCCTGCATCTCTTGATTGTCTCCTCTGCCTCTTGAATTCTGCAAGTACTCTGATTTCTGTCTGGGCTCCCCAGCAATTAAGGACAGGGGGCTGGATCTTGTTTTGCCTATTACCTCATATATTAAATGTTGTTGCAGGTCATCTAAAGGGAATACAAGTTTATTCTAGAGCCATTTTGAGTGACCATGGCTGGGAAACAACAGATTTAGGTTACCCCAAATTCCATGGTCCAACATGGAAGCTGTTTGAGAATTTTTGCAGAATAAAGAAACTGGTACTGAAGGCAAGTTTAAAATGCAGTATGGTGGGTATATTAGAACAGTGGTTACAGTGAGATGGGGACGCTTTTGTATAGGTCCAAGATGCTATTTGATGACGTTCTTAGTTTGTAGATGCCAAAAGGTTTTTACTAGTCACGGGGATGTTCTAACACAGCATGGAATGGCTGTTACAGGTGTAGAGCTAGCCCAACATGGGTAGGTAGCTTCTGACCCTGCAGCAGCCTTCTCCACAGTCCCCAGTCCTCTACAGATGGAGCTGCTTCCAGGAACTCACTGAGACTCGTGAGTTGGTTCCTTAGGAGCTTCCCTGTAGCACAGTGGTTCCCTAGTTCAACCCTTCATACAGTTCCTGACACCCAACCATAATAAAATGTTATTGCTACTTTATAAATATAGTTGTGCTACTGTTAGGGATCATAATGCAAATATCTCATTGGCAGGGTATCTGATACGTGACTCCTGTGAAAGGGTCATTTGACTCCCAAAGGGGTTGCAACCCATAGGTTGAGAACTGCTGCTCTAGGATGAAACAAGTTGGAACTTCTTGTGTCTTAGGGAGGCTCATTCTACCAATGGGGTGTTTTAACTCAGGAAATGGCTGTATAATGGAGTCTTGTCCTACTTAAACTGTCAACTTGACACAGCCTAGAGTCACCTGAGAAGGGAGTCTCAATTGAGAGAATGTCTAAATTGATATAGAAGGTCCCAGTCCACTATGGGCAGCACCATTCTCTGGGCAGATGGCCCTGGCTATATAAGAAAGCTAAGTAATCATGAACCTGAGAACAAGCCAGCAAGCAATATTCTTCCATGGCTTATGCATCAGGTTCATGCCTTTATTTTTTCTTAATGATGGGACATGACCTGGAAGTTGTAAGTCAAATCCTCTCTCCCAAATTGCCTTTTTGAATTTAATCTCAGTAACAGGAAAATAGAGCAGGTCTCTGCTGCAACTTAATCTTCTTTACAGTTTCACACAGTGGCTTCTCAGTCTCTTTGCTGGTAATCTGGCCTTCACATGCATTGCCTGGCCTCCATGGCTTCCTTGGACGTTGGATGGGCCTTCATGACCATAGAACTTGCATTTTGCTTGTCTGCAAAACCAGTGCTATGTAGAGAGTGCTACTAAGTTCTGCTCTAGCTTGAGATCGAGTCTGTCCCCTTTCTACCACAGCTCAAACCTCAATCTAAGTTACCTTCCAGCAGGGAACTCCTTTAGCAGCATTCTCACATCAAGTTCTCTCCCTTCAGATGAATTTGCATTTTCACAAAGTAGAGTCATCATGGGAGAGGGGGGGGTGTGTGTGTCTTGCTTTCAGAGCTCCATTCCTGTTGTCCCAGTTCAGAACATGAGATTTCTCTTGCAGCACTAATCTCTTAAGGGCATTATAGCTGCTCTCTTTGTACCAAACTTGTTTGCGTCTTTAATTTGGTCACATACCTTTTCTTGACAAACTATATTTTTTTTATATTCTGCTCATTCTCACTGTAGAAAGAGTAGTAAGCAGGAGTCATTTGACAGCCTAGGTGTTAAGGTGTTTTGAAATTCCCACTGCTAAACAGCTTGTAGTGGTTTGAATGAGAGTGGCCCTCATAGACTCACTCATACATGTTTGGTTCCCAGTTGGTGATTAGGAGGTGTGGCCTTGTTGAAGGAGGTAGGCTTTGAGATTTCAAAGGCCTACATTAGGCCAAGGCCTTTTCTCTTTCTCTGACTGTTGGTTGTGGATCAGATGTAAGCCCTCAGCTACTGCTCCAGCACCGTACCTGCTTGCCTGCTGCCATGCTCCCGCCAACATGATGATAATAGACTCCCCCTCTGAAACTGTAAGCAATATCCCAGTTAAGTGCTTGCTTTTATAAGCTGCCTCGGTCATGGTGTCTCTTCACAGCAAACAGATCAAGAACTAGGATAACTTACTTCATTACCTTTTAACTCAGCCTCATTCTTCAGTTCTTCAGCAGCCAGATTCTCTGCCAGAATGGTAACATGAATGACTTCTAGCTCAGTTGCCAGTAGAGTCCTTATTACCCTCTGAAACCTCGTGAGCCCAGGCATTACTGTAGTCATTTGCAGTGGCATTCTGGTCTTCTAGTCTCCACCAGAGTCAAACCTTAAGCTGTGCGGACAGCCTTCTGGGGCTTCAGTAGCACACAGCTCCAAACTTCAACGTTCTTCCCACAAATCAGTTCGGGGCCTAGGAATCACAGACTTCTTACAGCAACAGCCCCACTTTGGGTGCCAGTTTTCTGTATTAGCTACATTGTTGCTGTTGCTGTACCCAAATATCAGCAACTAAGAGTAGAGCAGCCGAGTTAGCCACCTGTCCTTAAGCCAGGTGAACAAACAATAGTAAAAATGGAGATTGACTCATTGTGGCCACATGCGGAAAGGAAGCTACCTCCCCCAAAAGGCCATCTGTTTTTGGGGTCTTTAAGTAGTGAGCAAGTAGTCCCAATCAAGATATGATCCAGCCCATCTTTGACATATCTGACTTACCTCAAGGTTTCTCTTGTCTCCATCTCCCATTTCATCTTAGGAGAACCGAAATAAGATGTGCACTAGTGCACCTTGCTTATGAGGGTTCTGGTGATTCAAACTCAGGTCCTCCTGTTCCCATGGCAAGCATTTTACTCACTTTTTTTTTTTTTTTTTTTTTTTGAGGAGGAGGGAGGTGGAGCAGAGTCTCTCACTGGTCTGGAGTTTGCTATGTCATTAAGAAGGAATCAGTGGGGCTGGTGAGATGGCTCAGCGGTTAAGAGCACTGACTACTCTTCCGAAGGTCCTGAGTTCAAATCCCAACAACCAGCCAGGCATGGTGGTGCATGCCTTTAATCCCAGCACTCGGGAGGCAGAGGCAGGTGGATTTCTGAGTTTGAGGCCAGCCTGGTCTACAGAGTGAGTTCCAGGACAGCCAGGGCTATACAAGAAACCCTGTCTCGAAAAACCAAAAAAAACCAAACAAACAAAAAAATTAAATCCCAACAACCACATGGTGGCTCACAGCCATCTGTAATGAGATCTGACGTAGATATAATAATAAATAAAATAATAATAAAAGAGGAATCAGAGCTTCATCTTCACATATGTACAAGTACATATTCTGGATAAGGACTGCCTCCCTTGTCCATAACATACCTGCCAGCATTACCATTCCATTCATGTACTCGTGGTTGCTTCACTCATCATTGTGGTAGTTTGAATGAAAGTGGCCCCAATAGGCTCATAGATCTGAATGCTTGGTCTGTTGGCACTATCTGAAAGGATTGGAGGGTGTGGCCTTGTTAGATTCCTCCAACAAGGGAATGTTGTCACTAGGGATGGGCTTTGAGGTTTCAGAAACCCATGCCAAGCCAAGAGTCTCCTGCTGCTGCCTATGGATCTAGATGTAGAGCTCTCAGCTCCTTCTCCAGCACTACGTCTGCCTGCATGCTGCCACACTCCCTTTCACAGTGGCAATGGACTGAAGCTCTGAAACTGTAAACCCCCCTCAATTAAATGCTTTTCTTTATAAGAGTTGCCATGGTCATAGTGTCTCATCACATCTATAGAACACCAAGACAATCATAATGACATTCCTGTAGTAGTGATGTGTGTGTGTGTACTTATGTGCATGTGTGTGCATACATGTTCAGATGTCTTTCAATTGTTCTTTATCTTGTTTTTTGAGACAGGGTCCTCTCATTGAACTAGGACCTTCACTGATTGACTAGACTGGCTGGCTGATCAGTGAGTCTCTGGGACCTTCCTGTCTCCTCCTTCCTCCCGGGACTGGGATTACTGGTGGGCACCATCACATGCTGCTTTTGAGTGCTAAGGATCTAAACTAGGTCCTGATCTTTTACAACAATCACTTTCCCCACTGAGCCGTTCCCCAGCCCTATATAGTATTACTGCTAAGCAAGGAATCAGTTTAATAGCACAGGAAATACTGTGGTAACCTCAAATTCATGAAGCCAACATGCCCTTTACCAGGAAGTACCTGGCCTAATTGAGAGATACAATAGCTTCCTGAGTATTCAGTTTTGACATTAGTCAGGAGATACCAGCACATGTTCTAAGTTAGAGAATGTAGCCTTGAGCATCACAGTTGGGTAATGAGAGTGGCCTTTCACATTTCTTCAGTCTTAGGTCTGTAAGGCTGGAGGAGGTCTGAGTTTCCATAAGATGTTATAACTGGGGATGCTGCAATAGTTTCAGTGACATAAGACCTCAGACAACTGCTACCTGGGCTCATGCAAATTAATCCAATCTGAAGAGGCTAGAGAAAAGGCCTGGCAGTTAAGGGCAGTGGCTCTGGTCTCTTCTTGTGGCTTTCACATGCACTGCACACATGTTCACATTTTTAAAAAACCCAATATGCAGCAAAAAATGCATCTACTAGTCTTGATTGCCAGTGGAACTTGTGTTGCTACTCTGGAGAGGTAAGGAGGGTGGCATTTGGAACTCAGCCCCACCACTGTCTTAGTCATTGCTCTCATTGCTGTGAAGGGACGCCATGACCACAGCAACTCTTACAAAGGAAAACATTTGATTGGGGCTTGCTTGCAGCTTCAGACCGTCAGTCCATTATTATGGTGGAGAGCATGGTGGCAAATTCTGCAAAGCCACATCTCCTAATCCTATTACAGTTGCACTCCCCGGTGATGAAAAGTATTCAAATAATACGACTGGCCATGTAGCTTCTTTGTGTTGATGCTAATCTCCTCAGCAGCTATACCCTTCTTTGCAGTGGCCTGAACACTCTTTCAGTGATAGTGCTACAAGCTGTCTGAACTTATCCTTTCTGTTACTCTTTGTCCTAATTTTCACAGTAAGTTTGCAAAAAGCAGCTCACAATGCCTGTGTTGCTGATGCAGATGCTGTGCTGCCTTGAAATGGCTGCTACTGGATAAACCAGTCCATCCCATTTAAGCCACACTTCCTTCAAAGTTTGCTCAAAATAGTTTTTAATTTTTATTTTTTGATGGAGTAGTGAATGGGTAGCCTTCACTTCAGTGCCCCAGAGAGAGGCTGTCTTAGAGTTTGCCTCTCTGTTGCTCTGTTAAAACACTGACTAAAATGTTTGGTGAGGAAACCATTTAATTGGTTTATAGGTTACAGACTATCCTAGAGGGACGCCAAGGCAGGAACTTAATCAGAGGGAGCCAGCTTACTGGCTAGCTTTCCATGGCTTGCTCAGGCTGTTCTCTTATGCAATCCAGGACTACCTCCCTAGGGGTGTCACCGCCCACAGTGGACATCAATCACTAATCAAGAACATGTGCTATAGATAGGCCCATGGGCTAATCTAATGGAGGCAGTTCTCAGTTGCTTGTCCCTCATCCCAGATGACTAGCATATGTCACCGTGACAAAAATCTTATCAATACAGTGGACCTCTGGGAGATATCTGAAACCCAAACTATAGCAATGTATAAACTTATTGGATGTGAATGTTTCTTTGGTCTATTTGGATCCATTCATCTCTCTCTCTCTCTTTCTCTCTCTCTCTCTCTCTCTCTCTCTCTCTCTCTCTCTCTCTCTCTCTCTCTCTCTCTCTCTCTCTCTCTCTTATACCCAAGATAGATTTTCTAGTCTGAGCAAGAGAAGGAATTCCATTAAGACTTTGCTACAGTGGGCTGGAGGCTTGGCTCAGTGGTTAAGAACTCTTCCCCTTCCAGAGAAACATGGCAGCTGTCAATCATGTGCAACTCCAGTCCTAGAGAATCTGATGACTTCTTCTCACTTTTCTGGAACCAGGCACAGATGTGGTCCTCATGCATACATGCATACAGAAACATCCACCCACATAAAGTAAATACTTTTTAAAAATAAAGACTTATTAAAGTAGGAGTTTTAGCATTTCTAAGAAAAGAATAATACATTTACGTTAAAAAAAAAAAGAAGGAGCTTTGAAATTTGTTTGGATGAATCTTTATTGAACTATAACATTTTTCACTTACTTTTAATAGCATATTTTTATAAAGATGTATTTTATTTTGTTTTATATGTATGATTGCTTGCACGTATGTATGCCTAGTACCCACAGAGGCCAGAGGAGACTATCAGATCCCCTGGAACTAGAGTTACAGGTAGGAGCTGGAACTGATCGGGGATCCTAGGAGGATCCTTAATGGATGAGACAGCTTTCCAGTGCTGGGTCTTCATTTCTTAGTAAGGACAGGTCATCACCAAGGCCCACTATCATGGCCTTAAAACTTCAACGAAGAGACTGCTGGGCAGCCAAGAGCCAGAAACAGCTCGTAGAATGCAAAGCAATGCCTGAATGCTTTCAGATCTGAGACCAAAGCTGGCTTCATGTGGTAGGGACACTCAAGATGAGTTCATCTCAGACCAACTGCCACACACTAGGAAGAAAAGCTGAATGGAAAGGTTAGTAGGGCTAGGATCATCCTTAGCCATCTAAATGCACGAAGAAACAGTATACACACACACACACACACACACACACACACACACACACACACAGAGATTACCTTTCAGGTCTAAATGAAATCCCAGATGGAGCTGTTTGGGCTTGAAAAGTTGTAAGTTGAACATTTTCTTTCACACTGGGTAGAGAACCATCCTCAATCCTTCTGTTGTGTTTGACTGGCACCTGTAATAACAAGTTGGTATTGGTTTTTGGTTTTGTTTTTAAGGTAGCAAAGGATTCTCATGACATATGACATAGCAAAGGGAGCTGCTGCCCCCAAGACTAACATCACTGGCTCTCTTGAAGGGAACTAGTCAAGAATGAATCTGTCCACAGAAAGGCAATTCCAGGCAAAAAGAAAAGACTTGCTAGCCTAGAACAACTTAAACATTCTTTAGTATTCTATCTTTTGTGTCCGAACTGCATTCTTTTTTTTTTTTTGAGAAAATCATTTGCATATACATCACAGTCATGTGTAATTCCCATCAGTCAATGTTTTTCTGTCTTATCTTCTACTCGTAGCTTAGGAAGTCACAGCACAGGTAGGCTTGAAGTGGCTCAACTCGCATTCCGTGTTGCCTGGCCTTCACATTTCCTGCTTGGAGTTCCTATTAAATCCATGCTCATGGAACCACAAGATACTTCAGTGTAGGGTTGATTTTAGTGTATTTAATGCTTTAGTTTTGAATCTTAGTAGGGTTTATTTGGTAATTGCCAACAGATAATTAGCCCTACTCCATTACCCTTCTAGGTTTCTCACACACAGTAGGTCTCCATCGAGGCACATAGCTACTTAGCTTCTTCAACCACAAGGGCTATGGCCACCAACACTCCCAAAGTACTCAGAGCTTTCAGAAGTGATGTTAAGATGGAGCGAATCATGCACTGTCTTGTTTTTGTCCATACAAAAAGTAATCTTTTTTTCTCTTTTACAAAAACAAATATACTGGTTTTTCTCTATGTTCTATTTATGGACTCAATCAGGTACAGGTCAAAAATATTTAAAAATAATCAAATTTGTACCGCATGTGTAGATTTTTTTCTGTCAACATTCCCTAATTGATATTTTGCATTGTTTAAATATTAGACGTGATCAAGAGGTGATTTACAGTATATGGGAAGTTGTGTGCAGACCTGGGACAAATGGCTAAGGCGCCCATTTACCATATCAAAGTAGACCTGGCCTGCTCTTCCAGCACCCCTTAGCTTAGCTGTTACAGGATATGGCTGGCATACCCTACCCCCTACCCTAACCTTCTCTAGCCCAGGGGCTGGGATGCCCTTCCTCCAGCTGCCTTTCCCTATATAATTCAACCATTTCAGTTACCTGTCCCTTTTGTCTGCTCTTTGGGGTTTCTTGGCTGTTGCCTCCCCTTCCTTCCACTCTCCCTCCCCCATCTTCCACATGGCTCAGGGTTCTGCGCACTCTGAACTCACCCAGATGTCCCTTCCGCTGACTATGCTCTCCTACATATTTATAATAAATGTCCTCCTCCACCAGACCTAGGAGCAGCCATGTGCTTTCCTCTTTGTTTGTTTTGTTTTCATTCAATATGCAAATGCTATATTATTTTATGTAGCGGACTTAAGTACCCATGGATTTTGGTACCCATGGGAGTCCTGAAACCAACTCCTTGCGGACATTGAGGGACAACTCCACTAGAATTTCACATCTTAGGGAAGACGATTACACAGAGGCTGAAGGCTAGAATGAAGGTGACCATAGTAACGTGGCCCTGATCTGGGAACGCCTCATTGGCTCCCACCTTCTTTCCACATTTTCTTAACTATATGTTTTCAATGCTGCAATGAACTTCTATCCAAAACTAGACTGACAGTTGCAGAGTTACACTCAGTCATAACAATACCAGGAAAGGTTGGGAACCATGCGATGGCTCGGCAGGTAAACGTGCTTGCTGCCAGGCTTGATAGCCCGAGCTTCATTCCCAGGATCAACATGGTGGAAAGAGAGTTTGTCCCCTGACCTCAATATATGAATGCTAGAACATACATGGATATATATATACACACACACACACACACACACACACACACACACACACACACCCCAAATCAAATAAATAAGTAGATAAATAAATAAGATGGAGGCAGGAAATTCAGATACGGGAATTGATATTGGAAATTAATTATTGTAGATGATTAAAGAAGAATCTCAAAGAGAATACGGCAAGGTTCTGGTACTGATTTCTAGAGCCATTGAGTGAGCTGTAATCCAGAAGATGCCCTTGGGCTTATTTTAACACTAGAACTGTGTAAAACAGATCCAAACTACCTAGGTAATATTCTAATATAGAATCATTCTAATATAAGTTTGAGGTCACCCTAGACTAGTAACTCCAGGTACAATTTTTAAAAATTGTTTTCTACAAATAGCCAAGCTTTTAATCACTTACAGTCTTTGGTCTTTGAATCCTTCTTGTCATTTTACTGCCCACAAAATGAGTCTTTGAAAAATGGTGGTGAGGGTGTCTGGATAATGTTGAAGCAGAGCTTAGGGAGCAGTGGGTCTGGGATCTGAGCCCTGTAAAGTAAAAAATAAAACAAAGTAGGTCGCTTGTTGCAATGTACAGAACCGGATTTAACATAAACTTTTATTAGAATTTACACTTAGCATTTAATTCAAGTGAGGATGTTGGACAACTTTGTGTGTGTGTGTGTGTGTGTGCGTGTGTGAGTTTGCCAGGGGATGACTTGACCAAGGGAAAAAGTGATTGCGGGAGATTTGGTCTCTGAGATGTAAGTGTGAGTAGAGTGAGCGCTGTTCCATTAAGAGGATGTGGTTAATTAACTAGGCTCCCAGGTAAGAGTCTGGCTCAAGTCACCTAGGCATTTGGCAATACCATTTGCTGAGACAGCACCTTGCTCCCAAAAGGAGTCAGAGCGGAGGAGTTGAAGCTGAGTCCTGCTCTACGTTGAACTTGTGACCCAGAGACTCCAAAGCGGAGACATCCAGTAGTAACCGGATGACTGGTCTAGAGTGCAGAGGAAAGTTTTGAGCTTCAGGTGTAGACTTGACACACAGTGATCAAAGCCATGGGATTGGAGGCTATCCTCACTGGGAGCAATGTGGGAAGAGTCAGGCCCTGCTCTGAATGGCTCTGCTCCTTAGAGACTGGCTCTGGGAAGAAGGACTAGAGCAGGAGATGAAAGCCATGGACTGCCCCAAGAGTCAACTGGCATAAAAAGGAACAGGAAAGGTGGCCTGGGAGTGTTGAATTATCTGATTTAAACACTGCAGAAGCAGGTAGTGAGAATTCAGTAGTGTCCACACACTTAGAGACATGGGGACTCTGATTCTGGCAAGATCTGCAGCAGCGAAGAGGTAGGGATTAAAAAGCAGATGGTTGGGGATGTGGCAGAGACCTGCACTTCGTCCCTGAGTGTCTTCTTCCTTTCCTTCCTTAGAGCTAGAGTCCCCAGCTTCTTGTCAGACATTTAGGGTCCTGCAGTAAAAGCTACATATCCCAGTCTTCCGGGCTAAGTGTCCGCTAACGTGACACGCCCGAAGGGTCCTAGGTAACTTGCAGGAAGTGCCATTAAGAGAGCAGTGAACTCTTCTAGTTTTCTTGGTTCCTTTTGGCCAGGAAGCTTAAGCAGCCATTTTGGCCCGTGAAGTAGAAGTCACACACTGAGAATGGCAGCTCATGACCAGTCTGTATCCTGTATCGTAGAAGACTCACGACAGCCAGTTAGAAAGCTCTCTCTCAACCAGTCATGTTCACAGCCACATTTGAAATCTCTGTGTGACTCTGTCTCGTTCTCCTTAATGGATGTGGGCTGTAGAGTAAACTAAGTAAAGTGAATTAAGAGAGTGATTGCAAGTAACTCTCAAACTATGAACAGAAGAAATGTGTGGTCAAGGGAGGTGGTTTTATTATCAATTTTGCCTGGCTTTTGTTGTTTTTGTATATGTATATAATGATGCATATATACATGACTATGTGTATGAAGATGGATATGATTATGAATACAGGTATGGCCTGGCATCAAACTCAATCCTTCCTGTCTTCAGCGCTGGGATAGCCTGAGCTCTGGGTATATTATTGGCCAGGGCTACATGCATAAGCCATCAAACCCAGATTCAAGGAAGGCTTCTATTTTAGATTTTATGGTCTTGACACACACATGATCAATACATAATTGTGAGTTACAAGATCCCTTCTGGGTGATACACCCTAGAGAACTGTCATCCAGAACCATCAACTGACAGGAAATACCAGTGTGGAGAAAGGAAACAGGCAAAGGATTGCTCAAGACTCCTGAGAAGGTCGAGTAGAAGGGATCCTGCCAACTGGGAGCGCCCAAGAAGGAAAAGGACAGTGTGGTCACTCTAGATTTCACGGCTAGAACGAAATACTAGAAATAGCTAGCCACTCTCTTGAGGGTTCAGTTTGCTAGGAAGCTAGATGACATTAGGTTCAGGGCCTCTGAATATGGATCCAAATCTTGTTATGCTTTGCCTATCCTTAATATTTAAATACTATATAAAAAGGTAGCAGCAGGGCTTCTCTGAGGCCCTATTAGAGGAATATACTTCTTCCTGGCCTAAATAATAGAACCTGAGTTCTTCCTCTATCCCTGGGTAGAGAAATAACATTCTAAACTGCCCCTAAATTGTATGCTATTGTCTTTTTCGTTAAGAAAATTAAGAGATGACTCAGCAGTTAAGAGCACTGGCTGTTCTACAGGACCCTGGTTCAATTCCCAGTGACCACGTGGCAGTTCACATATGCCTGTAACCTCCAATTCCAGGGGATCTGGACTCTGCAGATACTGCATGCATATACATGCAGACAAAACACCCATACAGACAAAG
Organism: Mus musculus; assembly: GCF_000001635.26. NCBI lineage: Eukaryota > Metazoa > Chordata > Mammalia > Rodentia > Muridae > Mus > Mus musculus. The sequence goes on from NC_000076.6 coordinate 41,544,197, forward strand.
TAAAAATAAATAAATCAATAAAAAATGTAAAAACAAGCAACATTAACAACAAAAACCATGTGCTCTTAACGGGTCTCTCAGACAACTGGCCAGAAGTCCACCCTTCAGGAATGCTGACGGTGTGCTAAGTAGAGAGGAACACTCACCTTCTTAAGAGGAGAGGACTGACATTCAGAGATATGCTGCTCTATGATCCCCAAAAGTAATAGATGAATGATACCTGTCAATCACATTGATGATTGACATACAGAGATATGCTGCTGTATGCTCCCTCCCCCCACCCCACAACCAAATATCCTGTGCAGGAGTTTACAGATCCTTACACTAAGGCTGTCTGCTTTTCTAACTAACAAAACAAAACAAAACAAAACAAAACACTTTTTCTTCTTTTAATCCTCTTTTTGGCTATTGGCCAAAATCCTAGCATGCTTCACCAACCGCCTGACAGTCTTACTCTTTCCCTAAATACCAGCTGCCTCCGTCCTGCCTGCAGCTGCTTGCTGACCTCTGTTGCTGAAAATGCCTGCTTCCTAGGACCTCAAGGCAAAAGGAGCCACTCCCTTCTCAGGAGTTGCCTTCTTCAGGGCTGTTGCTTATCCTCTCAAATTCGAACAAAATGTTCCTTCATCTTTCTGAGTCTGTTTTAAAGCCTTTGACCAATAACACTAGGAAGCCACAAAAGGGAATCCCAACTCCCTTTCCACAAGAACTACCTGTGTTCTTCTAGAGAGCAGCTCCATAGCAAAGACCTCCAAGCTAAGCTCCACCCCTAAGGTTCATTTGCATTGTGGGGACTTCCCCCCACTCCACCCCCTAGGCAGCCAAACCACGCACCGCCTGTGGTGCGAGCCTAGGTCAGGCTTGTCCAGGCTCCTGGCCTCTTCCCCCACCCCCACCCCCACCCCCAAGGTTTGAAATCCGGGAAGACACAGACTAGCAAAAGTAGCAACAGAGCTTTATTCAAAGCACACCTGAGAGAGGGACAGTCAAGAGAGACAGCGGGTCACAGGAGTGAGGGCACTCAAAGACCCCAACGATTTCCTTTTCTGGGCTCACGAGGAGGAGGAGGGTGATTAGCGAGGGGCATAGTGGATGTGTCTCTACTTTGACCCATAGATTAGGTCATATAATCATATTTTCCTACTATGAATAACCCCTTCCCATCATGCATCTTATCACCACATGCATAACCACTTGCCTAAGCATAAGGTGATAAATAGGGTAATCTCCCTAAAAGTTCACTTTAATGGCCCAGTTTGCCTTACTGTGCGTGCACTCTAACTCAGCTTAGGTCGAATCGGCCTTTCTGTCTCATACCAGAATATATTGAGAACACACTCAAATAGAAACTGTTGATATTTGATTATTAGGGGGTGGAGAGATCTGAGGTTGCTAGGGAAATTGTTTGAAGAGGGGCGTGTACATGGTACATGCAGGAGAAGCATCTAGGCTGCCAAGTGAATTAGAAAGGGGATGCCAGGTTTCTACACCTGTCCCTGTTCCTTCCTGCCTCCAGAGCACATCTGTCTTCCATTCTGCAGGAAGGAAATCTGCAGGGACACATTGTCAGAGGTTTGTTTGTTCTGCGTTAACCTTCAGTAGAGGTAGTCAAGACTTGGTGGCCTTCATGACTGTGAGCCTACCTCCTGCAGACTGAGAGGAGACAATAATGTCCTGACTAGAGGGGGCAAGGAGAAATTCTGCAATGATGAACTGCCCTGCCCCCATGTTGCCTGTAAGGAGACCAAGACAGATTTTTGTCATATTAATTCACTGTCTTCTCAGATTGCTGGTTCTGTGAATAAAGTGTGTTTAAAGATTCAATTCTTTGGCTTTTGCCTACATGTTGGGTGGCACAGACCCAACTACAAAACCCCTCCACAACACGTAGAGGGGACCTGCTAGGCCTCACACCTAGAGTAACTTCTTTCTCATGTCGGTAAGCAGCCAAAGGAAACACAGGTAAAGAACTAATAAGCACATGTATAAAACTGTAGGGCCCATCATATACAATTCCTGACAAAAGATTACCCTAAGTGTCAGATATGTGTTATTCTAGTTAAAGTGCAATAAACAAGCTGTGGGGATAGCTATCCATAATCTCCCGTGGGGAGTCAATTAACCTACTTAAAGTCACACAGCTAGCAGTGACAGGAGCCTGGTGGTCTTCCTCAAATGCCCACACAGTCTACCAGTCTATGACCAGGTCAGAAAGGAAGAGCTTGACAATCCTAATGATGGCCCAAGCATGGATGCTAACATTTGATATTCCTCAGCAAACTGGAGTTGATTCAGTATATGGGGGAGGAAGCCAGTTCTGGGGTCTGATGTCCATGCTGCCCACTGTTTACACTGTCCACAGGGCTACTCAGGTGCCCATTCTCACAGGGGCAGTAGCTCCCAGCACCCAACAATCACAACGTTCTCCCTGAATCTTAGAAATGTGGTCGATGGTGCCTCAATCATTGAGATGTTCTGACAAAGACTGCAACACTTAATTGTTCTTCAGGTCGCTTTTACACTCTTCTCTAACCAGCTGTGACTGACTGAACTAAATAGGAAATGGAGTGCAAACCAGAGATGGGTTTGTGTGTTACCCCCACATGCCATTTGTTCAGTTCACGATCACAGAGAACTCACTGCCTTCCCCGGCCTTGGGCTGTTACCCAGAGGAGGGTGCGCTCACCGACTGGGGAGCCCATCTGGACAGAGGGCCACTGGATGTCATAAAGCTGACTCTGCAGCTCCTGCACTCGCTGGAAGGCATCCAGCTTCACGCTGCGCTCCTGAGCAAGCCGGTTTCTCATCTGAGGACAGAGGGCAGGGAGCAGACATGCGGTGTGGTGCTTTCTTTAGTCCCCTTGGTTCCCAGGTGACGTTTGAGGGAGAGTGTATACCCAAGGCTACCCCACAATGAACAGTCTTCAGGTTCCTGGATAGGATGAACTCAGACCAGTATGAACAGCTTTAGTAAACTAAATTAAAGAGGCCAAAACCCATCTCTGCAGTCCTTGCTTTATCATTATCTGGTTTTCATTTACAGCTTTATGCATGTTTTTAAATTTTTATTTTTCATCTATTTATTTATTTATTTGTATCTGTGTGTCCATGTGTCTGTGTCTGGGCACTTGAATGCGTGGGACCTGTGTGGGAGCCAGAGGACAACTTATGGATGTTGGTTCTTTCCTTCAACCCATGTGGCTCCAGTGGATCAAACTCAGGTCATCAACCTGGGAAGCAAGCGCCTTTACCCAGTGTTTTTATCACTTTTCTTTTCTACTGGGTGGATAGGAAGAAGTTAGAACCCAGTTCCCAGCATCCACACAAGGGACCCACAGGAGCCCCGGGAAAGTTTGAGCAGTGGAAGGAGGGAGCTTTTTCCAGATCTGCGTCACAGCTGGGAAGGCCATCCCCATGTCTGAGCAAAGGACCACCCCCTGCAGCTGTGACATATCCCAGGCCATAAGCTGACCCTCGTGTGTAGGGTTCTTCCAAATGTAGTTTAGATCTCAGCAGCTCATCAGAGCTCCAGGTTAGGAGGACGTTGTAATAAAAACCATGTCCATAGTCCTGTGGACACTAGATATATGTGTCCGGCCCTTGTACTACAGGGTGGGAGCTGGAAGAGGCATAGTAAGAATTTCTGTGCCAAGTCGGGGTTCAGTAAATCTGAGAAGTACTAGCAGAAGAAAGAGGTATGCTTACTAAGGACTACTTTGTGTATAATGTCGTTGTCAAAGTCAACATTTTAGGAGAGGGTTGAGTCCAGTCTACCTATCTGTTTTTGAGACTTCTCTGCACTAATGGACCCATCACATACATAGACCCTAACCCCCCATTGAAAGTTAGCTATTAGTCCCTTTTCTGAGATTTGAGTTTGTAGTTGAATTATTAATTATCCCGGCATGGGGTGTCTAATCACCTTAGACCATTTATGTTCCCGGATGAAAGACACACACAGCATTTATATTTTTTAATATGCCTAGGCAGCATAATAGCTGGACAACTGCTATGCTCTATGCTGTTAGAATCTACCTTTCTATCCATATCCCAAGTTATTTCTTACTATATTTCATCTGGGCTTCTCTTAGCTCCAACTGGCCAGCCCACATGGTCACATTTTTATGGCTCACCTAACTCACAGTGGCTCTCTTTTCTCCTCTCCAGCACACTTCTTCTATCCCATGGCAACTTCTCTCTGCTTCTTCCAAGCTAGGCAAACCTTCGCCCCACCTATGTCTCTTCCAGCTATTGGCTGTTGGCATCTTTTTTCACCAATCACAACTAACTGGGGGCAGGATCACTCAGTATCTTCCATGCAGATTCTCTCTTCTCTGGGGCACCAGTCTTGGGGGCCCCACATTAGCATTAGAATACAAGCAGTGTTAGACCAACACACTACATGAATTATCTAATCTTCCCTTACAACCTATGAGGAAAGGTCCTGAAGAGTACCCAAGTCTTCCAACCACAGTTAAAGCTCAGGGTATGATTCTAAAACCTATACTCTAAGGAGCCTTTCCAGGCACAGTGAACAGACAAGAGTGTACTCTGAAGTCAGCCAGTCATCAGCCATCCATGGAGGTGGAGCTTAGAGATAAGCCAAAGAAGCCACTGCTGGCCACTGCTACATGCTTGGTGGCCTTTTGCTGCCACTTGGGGTGGAGAAGCCCATAGGCACAAGGGCTGTCAGAGAGGGAGAGAAGAAATTTAGAAAGGGACATGTGTCTTGATTGAGAAAAATCTCAAGATACTTATTTTAATTGCATCAGAATTACTGCCATTAACTAAATAACAATTAAGCAATAATAACTAAAATAATAATTAATGTAGGATTATAGTTTGAATGTTAAATGTCTTACATAGCTCATGTGTTGAAACACTTAATTCCCAGCTTGTGTTTTACAAGGCTGTGGAAACTTAAGACAGTAGAGCCTAAATGGAGGAAGTAGGTCACAGAGTCAAGTTTTATAGTCTAGCTTTATTTCTCATCCCCGCTCTGCTTCCTGATGGGAGATGTGATATTACCAGCAACCTTACACTTCTGCATATTTGCCTTCTCTACCCTGATGAACTGTATCCCCCAAACTGTAAGCCAACAAACTGTATCCCCCAAACTGTGAGCCAATGGACTTTATCCCCATAAACTGTGAGCCAACGGACTGTATCCCCTCAAACTGTGAGCCAATGGACTGTATCCCCTAAAACTGTGAGCCAATGGACTGTATTTCCTCAACCTGTGAGCCAAATCCCCTCAAACTGTGAGCTGAAAGAAACCCTTCCTCCCTTAAGTCGCTCTTGTCAGGTATTTTGTCACAGCAATAGGAAAATTTAACACAAGTAACTAGTTCTATATGAGCACATTTGAAGGATGTGGGCACTATATCACTCCTTCATAGTCAGCAGCTGGTGGAACAAATTAATAGTCATTATAAGGATAATATCTGGATCATTTTTCTTTTAGTTTTAAGAGAAAAAGTAGCTTCCTGGGATGATGTGACCTCCTGAGTTACCTAAAAGTTATTTCCAAAAGCCTGTCTGAAGTAGGCTCCATGGAATCCTACACCTTCTGAAATTATTATATAGCAGGTGGCCTTCTGATAAAAATGCCAATTAAGATAGGTATCACACAGCTCCCCTGTAAGACTCAGTGAGTCCCAGCATGGCTGGAAAGGTACATTTTCTGTAGGTGTTTTCTCTGTGTAGCTTTGATTGACTTCCACTCACGGCAAGCCTCATGCCTCAGTGTCCCTGGTGCTGGGATTACAGACATGAGTCACCATGCCCAGTTCATAAATGTGAAATTCTAATTTCCTTTCACTCTGCAACAGCTCAACCTCTCTCTCCATTCCTTGAAAGTATTTTATTCAGCACTCCCTCAATTCAATTTATTCTCTTTACAGAACTTCTTCTAGAGCCCTTGAAACCCTTGACCAATAATAGTTCTATTTAATTTTCAAATTGCTTTTCTGTCTGTTATTATCTCTAGGGAATGAATTAAGGGCTTTCTTCACCCATGGATCTGTGTAAAGCACCTTCTGTGTCGGGTTTTATTGAATTACCTTCTGTAGCCTGCTTATGGAGGTTGAATTAATCCATACATGCATTATAATAACCCCTTTCTATTTCCCCAGGGGATATAGTTATAAAAATTATGTCTGAAATCCACTTTTGCTTTTCATCTCTGACTTTGTAATTCTAGACACACTGGAATAAAAACCTCTTATTATAGCTTTTATGTGCTTGCTGCTCTTCCAGATTATAGCTCACAGTTCTCTGGAAGACCCCAGTTCAAAGGTTAAGGCAGTATGAAAACAAATTATCCTCAGGACACTAGGACTCAGAGCCTGGAGCAGTCTTGCTTAAGCACTGGCCCCAGGGTGGTATACAGAGAACCATTTCCAGGTGTGCCTAGAACTGACAGAGGAGAGAGAATGCTGTGAGGGGAACAGAGAGTCCTGGGAACAGCTGTTCCATGGAGAGCTGGCTCCTCAGGCCTTTAAGGTCAGGGTCAGCAGCCCTCACCTGCTTCAGGTCTCTGTCCATCTTCTTTTGCTGCAGCTGGCCTCGTTTCGAAGCCCGCTCAGCCTCTTCTGTCAGGAGCTGTAGTTTTTGCTCTTTTTGCTCCACATCTTTTAGGAGCTTCTCCATGCCAGATGTTTTTATGATATCCAGCTGCTGCCGAGTGACAGAGTCTTGAGTCACTCTGTGTTCCAACTCCCTCAGCAGTTGAGCCTGCAGCAAGGGAGGGCCAAGGCAAGAAAGAAAGTCAGCAGCTAGCAACAGAGATCAGTGAGGCTAGGTGACATAGTTCCCATTCCAGCATGGCTCCCTGTGCTGTTCGTGGACTCTGGGGACAACAGCCTGACTATTTGGCCCTGGTCTGGTAAGCAGCAAGACGCCTAGGATCTCGCCTCACCTGGTCCTTCCTGGACTGGCACTTGTACTGTGAATCCCAAGGCATCAGTCAAAGGGATCAGAACTCACAACAAACAATAATGAAAGCCAGGATGTATTAATGCCCCTACAGAATATTATCAGGTGAAAAAACTGAATTTGTTAGCATTAAACATTGGATGATGATATCCATACTAATTAATTATCTATCAAATGTTCATATTGAACACAAGCTGTATTTGCATTGTCGTAAAGTCTTTCTCATGGGGACCAGCAGTGAGTCCCCTTTGCCTCTGAGGAGGCAAAGATTCTTCATAGAAACATTAGTGCTGAAGGCTGCTTCTGACTGGGCTCTGTCTTCACCCTCAAAATGTCTCTGGGGAAACCAGATTCTAGATAGTTAAAGAGAGAAAAATGGAGCTGAGCCAGCTTGAGCTATAAAGTAAGACCTTGTCTCAACAACAACACCAACAACAAAGTAAAAATGGGGGAGAAAAAAAGAAGAGGAGGAGGAGGAAGAAAAAGAGGAAGATGAGGAGGAAGTAGGGAAGGAAGAAGAATTAGGGGAGGAGGAGGGGAGGGGGAGGAGAGGAGAAAGAGGAGAAGGAGGGGAAGAGGGGGAGAGTGCCAATTTGGAATTTGTTTATATTCCAGCTGAATGAAAACGAGGACATGACTGCTCCTAGGTATGGTTGAGGAGAAGATTTTTATTATAGCTCTGAGGGTGGGAACAGCTGGAGACATCTGGAAGAGTCCAGAGCAGGCAGAGAAAGAAGCAGACTAGACATGACCAGTAGACTGAACCAGGTCATGAGAGGAGACAAGGTGGGGAAGAGTGAGAGAGGAAGAGAAGAAAGATGGAGCAAATAGAGAGGGAACAAGAGGGGCCAAGTAACCAAGAGAGCATAGAGTATGTAGTCAAAATGGCTGGGTTATATAGGAAAGAAGGAAGCTGGGAAACCAGAGGGAAGCTGAGAGACTGGAGAGCTGGGGATGCTGAGAGCAACCATGACTCTGTACAGGGTACCTGAGATGCTGTGCTAGGAGACCCTGCCTTGATATGTTGACAGGCACCTCAGTTACCCACTTGTCCTGAGTTTCTTTGGGAACTAACTGCAGGTCTCTCTTAAATCAGTGGCATTCTATAGAAGCTCTGGTAACTCTGCCACTGTGTCCCTTCTCGTGGCCACACTCAGGGTGGGCTAGCTCTGGGGCTCTCGGTACCTGAGTATCATTCTGCCGCCACAGCTTCCTGTTGTCAGTCTGAGCTTTGGTCAGGGCTTGCCTTGCAGCCAGGAGCTGTTGATGGAGTAAAGCCGCTTCTTGCTCTGCCATTAGCTTGATTCTCAAGCACTCCTTTTTACTGAGAATAGATTCCTGCCAGCATTGCAAACACAGCGGGAGAGGAAGTAAGCTTTTCTGTGGCTTTAATCTGAAGCCTCAGCTAAGGCCTCACCTTTCACACTGCCTACAGGGTGGAGCTCTTGGTGGTCATTGCTTGTGTGAGTCTAGCTATGGATAGCCTGGCAGATCAGAGTGAATCAGATTCCAGCTTCTCAAATCACTCCCAATATGTGCTTTGTGTTCAGTGTGTTTAAAGCAGAGTTTCCTCTTACTATTTTGTTAACTTCATTTGCCTCAGATTATCAAAGACAAGATACAAAGCCAGCAGCCTCAAGCCTTTAATAAACATCTCCCTTCTCTCCCTTCACCTTTCTTATGTGCGATTCTTTCATCTCCACGGCTGGTTGCACCTGTTTTCTATTTCTCCCAACACTCTAAGGTTGCCTGTTCCCAGAAGGGGGCAAAGATCAACTGCCAATTGCCAGATTCTTTAGCAAGGCTGGGCTTGCCACATGACACCAGTGTGGCAGCTGCAGAAGCATCACAGGTGCGTTTGTTTGTGTGTGTGTGTGTGTGTGTGTGTGTGTGTGTGTGTCAGCACACGCGCAGGGGAGGGGCCTCTCTTTAACACTTACCATCTCTGCCCTGCTCAGCTGCCCTCTGAGGTGTGCCTGCTGCACAGCCAGCCGCCAGCGGCCCAGGCTCCGCGCTTTGCACAGTAGAGCAGCCAGGGTGCTGCTGTGGTCCTGCTCCAAGGCACACAGCTGCTCCTACCAAGAAGGCCTACTTTTAGAACAGGCCACTTTCGGTCCTTTCCCTAACACCAGAAACATGCCTTCCAGAAAGACACATTTCCACGTGGAGCCCCACCCTAGGACCCTTTTAAACTGTCTGACCCCTTTGGAATTCTAAGTGGGTCAGCAGTGGGCTGGGAGGTAGGCAGAAAGGCAGCATGAACACGCGTACTTTGGCTGGTACCTTGGCTGTGTTCTCTTTTGTTTCTTCATCAGGTCTGGCAGAGCCCCAGGTTTTCTTTAGCTGTTTCACGTTGGCAATCCCTTCAGCTCTCACTTCCCCGATGAGCTCACACACTTTCTGGATCAAATTAAACTGATTCTCATCCAACTTCTCCTGAAAATTGCAGACTCGGGTCAAGAAGTCCAGTGGGTTTGAGGGTGTGAAGGGCAGGCTTGAAATGCCCTCCACCCAGACAGTTTTCCTCATGGGTATTACAAGGCAGGCACCTTTTAGAGACCTTTTGCCAGCAGGGCTTCATCTTTTGTTCACCTACAGGTCCTAGAACATGCCTTGTTTGTCAACACCTGGCACACTGAGCCAGGACCGTGGGCAGAGCCATGGGAGGTGACAGAGAAAATCGACTGGCTAAATCAGGTTAGTTGGGAAAGATGGATTTATGGCTCCCAGACTGATGCAGAATCTGATGATTCCTTATTGTTGATGAGCCACTACAGAGGAATTTCATTAAAGATGGATAAGTGGAGGAAGACAATGGGCTGGCTGCCTCCTTAGGCTCCAGTGGGAACCTGGGCATGAGACGTTCTGTCCTGAGTGGCTGTGGCTAATGATGACACAGAACGCTTATGTAAGTTATTACTGCAGACTCAGGGCTGAGAGCTGAATTGTGACTCCTCCCAAACTCATGCATTCAACCTCAAATGTCTGGAGACATAAGATCTTTTCATAGGAGTGGGTTCCGATCCCAGGGAGACTGTGCCCTCCCTGTAAGAGCAGAGAGGGTCATCTTTTTATTTCTCTCGGCAGGGAGGGGCAGTTCCTGGTCTACTAGGGAGGGACCAGTCCACGGAGGAGAGCATGCTCGTACCCTCAGCTCTGACTCTTGGCTTCCGGAACTGTGAGAAAGTAAACTTCTTTGCTGCTCACACTATGGCACTGCGTGGTGGTGGCCACAACAGATGAATGCTAAGATGCCTAGAGGCTCAGGGCTGAGAAATGGGTATATGAACATCCTTCCCATCTCTGAGCTACTTCCTCAGAGAGGAAGGCAGGAGGACAGTGCCCAGTTAGAAACTATGGCGGGAAGCCTGGCCAGTTCTGCTGGTTATCAGTGGGAACAATATCACTGTCTTGGGACCAGGGACTTGGATAGGAATTCCCTACTTCTCAGTGTTTGGTAGAACTCCTTCAGTCTGGGAGGAGTTAAGAGTTCACTCTTTATCTTCTTATGCCTACATGTTTGCTCTGGAAAGGTTGGCTTCTGACTTCTCCTGTAGCTCTAGGCCCAGTCCATTTTGAATTTGGTCTTTTTAAAGATTTGTAAGCATTTATATTTTTGCAAGTAAGAAGAAATCTCTAATACACCCTGGAAGGCAAAGACAGAACATTGAGGGGCATCTCCTGTTAAAACAACCCTCGGGTCTGTTCTGGAAGTCCCAGGAACAGGAGGGTGATACAGGATTAAGTAGGACTGGCTCTAGAAGGGTGGGAGGTAAGGGATTGAGTGGGGCTGGCTCTAAAGAGTGTTCTGTGATGCAGAAGTGGGCTGGGGGAGAAAGCTATGCAGTGGGGCATTGTAGGTGTGTACCAAAATCCATAGGGCAGGGTATCCAAGCTCTTGATGGCTCATCTTAGGTATAGGACATCTGCCTTCCTGATGCCCAGTTTTATTACAGTGACTAGCTTGCACAATGATGTAACAAGGGGGTCCCATCATTTCTCTTTTGAGGGGCTACATAGTTGAGGGGTCTGTAGCTCCCTAATTACAAGTGTGGGGGAAAGGCAGACAGGCACGTTGAGAGTTAACCAGATCTGGGAGAACTAGTTCAGTTTCCAAACCCGCCCAGCAAGCTCTCCACAGCTGTTCCCTCCTCTCAAGCATGGCAGCTCAGAGGGTTTTTTGCTTACTCACTTGGGTATCTCACTCAATGGAAATAACAGTGGTAGACATTGGTGGGAATTTGAAGTAGAAAGCCTCCTCTTTCCAACATCAGCTAGATGTCGAATAATCAGCCCAGTTATCCAAAACTTAGTCTATCCTGAGAGCTCAGTGACAACTCAGGCTGGTGACATCTCAGAGGGTTAGATGCCTGATGGCTTAAGTTTGGTCCCAGGAAGCCACATGATGGAAGGAAAGAACTGATTTCCTCGTGTGTGTGCTGTGGCATGCGCATACTAACAGAACATGCAAACACACACAAATGTAAACAGAACAAAACAAAATAATGGCAACCCACTGATGATTCTCTCTGTGGCAAATCTAGCTGGCCAGCGTAGTGGCGCATGTCTATAATCCCAGCAGAAGGGAGGCTGAGGCAATAGCATTGTTTTGACTTTGAGGTTGGCATGGGCTATTAGCAAGTTCCAGGGCAGCCAGGACTATATAACAAGACCATGACTTAATAAAACAACATCCCCACCCCCCCCCCAAACCAAATCAAACCTTCCAGCTTAGAATGCTAGGAGCTCAAGAATCTCTTGGTACCTCAAAGTCCATTCTGCCATGGGTCCCTCGGTATGTAGCCATGGTCTTCTCAAGTCACGGGTGAGAGACACTTACCTTTATGCGTAAGCAGGTCAGAAACAACGCCTGCACTAATTCTCTGTACTCTTCCTGGACCTCTTTTCTAATCTGGATTTTCAGATTCAGATTCTCCTCTTCCAGGTCTGTGAGCTGGGCCCTCAAAGCAGTGATTTCCATGATCATGTCATGACTGAGCTCTGCAACCTACAGGTAATGATGCAGAATATATGCCATGAGGGGAGGCTGGCAATGCAGTGATTTTAAGGAGCAGAATAGTCCCGTGAAGAAGGCTAGCACAGTCTCCATTTTCAGGCTCATGAAGGCAAATTGCCTACTGGGTAGAAGCTCAGGACCTTTCAACAGTCCTGAGCAGTGTCAGACACATCTAACGTCCACATTCCTCCCTAGTGCAGAGGAGAAAGGTGCTCGCCCTTCATACGATCTTCATGTGACGGATGAACGAGCCCCAAGGAGCTGGTATTTAAGCACAGCACCTTTGATAAACTCTGCAAACGTCTCCACTTCATCACCACACTGGCCTTCCCTTGACCCCTCAACCAAATCTCATTTCATTTCTGAAATACATTCTAACTGGCATCTTAAAAAAAGAAAGAAAGTTGCAATGCCTACAAAATTCTGCCAAATCACAACATTCCCAACAATACACAACAGAGACAACTTAAAAAAAAAAAAAACTTTAGAAAAAATGCCCCTTAGGAAGAGCATTTACACAAAATGAAATTACAGTCCTCAAATGGACCTCCACGGATGAGATTGCTGCAGGCAGCAGGAGCTTCCAGTGGACCGAGAGCATAGTAACCGACCCACCTGTCCAGCACAGTCTTCAGAGGGAACTTGACTTCTTCGTAGCAAGTCTACCTCCTGAGGAGGAGAAGGCAAGCTTCAGTTAACACACATGCAACCCCTTCCAGTCGGTGTCTACGCAGCCCCATTCCAAACCCTCTGGCCCCTGGTCCTGGCCCGTCAGTAGTCTGGGCTGTGCTTGGCATCTTGTAAGCCAGGCACGGGGAAGCATGCTTGTGCTCATGTGGCTTCCTGGCCAGCTAGCCAAGATGAACCAGTAAGCTCCAGGTTCTAGTGAGAGAACATATCTCATCTCTGAGAAATGACACCCACCCAATGAATGTGTACACATGTGTACACACAAATCAACAACAACAACAACCCCACAGTATAATTTCCAGGCTTCTACAATGAAAAAGAGTTCAACTATGGGGGAAGTCATTAAGTGTGGGCAAGACCAGGACTCCCTGATTAATATTTTAATGCTTCATTTAGGTTTTTTTAGGCAATGTCATATTTTTCATTTGAGTATAAAATAAAATTATATGGGTCTTCAGATACAATCAATTTTGAAACAGAATATACAATACGATCCTCTGGGTACTACAACCTAGTTTTAAGGAGATCTGATCATTATAACTGACCCATGATACAAAGATGGACAGACAGACAGACAGACAGAATGATAGAGATACAGAGATGGAGGTAGATGATAGATAGATAGATAGATAGATAGATAGATAGAAAGAGAGAGAGAAAGAGAAAGAGAGAAAGAGAAAGAGAAAGAGAAAGAGAGAGAGGAAGAGAGAAATAGAAAGAGAAAGAGAAAGAGAGAGAAAGAGAGAGATCCCCCCCCAAAAGCTTATCCTGGTAACAACTTCTGTCTTAGTTAGAGTTTCCATTGCTGTGAAGAGACACCATAACCAAAACAACTTTTATATTGGGACAACATTTAATTGGGACTATCTTATAGGTTCTGAGGCTCAGTCCATTATCATCATGGTGGGAAGCATGGCAGTATCTAGGCAGGCATGGTGCTAGAGGAGCTAAGAGTTTGACATTTTTTTAAAAGTTGTGTTTTGCTTTGTTTTTTCTTTTCACTTGAGTTTATTTAATAGGTTTGTTTGTGTGATTGAGTGTGTGTGTGTGTGTGTGTGTGTGTGTGTTTTATTTATATAAGTACAATGTGGATATCTTCAGACACACCAGAAGACGGCATCAGATCCCATTACAGATGGTTGTGAGCCACCATGTGGTTGCTGGGAATTGAACTCAGGACCTCTGGAAGAACAGCCAGTGCTCGTAACCACTGAGCCATCTTTCCAGCTCTAGTTTGATATCTTGTTCAAAGGCAAACAGGAGAAGACTACATCCTCAGACAGCTAGGAGGAGGGTCTCAAAGTCTACCTCCATAGTGAGATACTTCCTCCAATAAGGCCACACTTCCTAATAGTGCTACTCCCTGGCCCAAGCATATTCAAACCACCACATTCCATTCCCTGGCCCCCATAGGTCTGTTCAAACAGATGGGTCTATGGGGGACATACTTGGCCGTAGCATAATGAGAAATACATTTACTCCAACTTCAAAAGTCCCTATAATCTACAGCAGTCTCAATAATGCTATAAGCCCAAAGTTCAAGGTCTCTTCTGAGATTCATCCAATCACTTAACTGTAATCCCCTAAGAAATCAAAATTTAAAAACAGATCACATATTTCCAACATCATAGGATATACCTTACCATTCCAAAACATCAAGGTGAAGAAATACTGAACAAAGCAAGACAGAAGCCATCTGGGAAAACTCCAAACTCCGCATCACCATGTCTGATGTATCTCCAACTCCTTTCATCTTTATTGACCACTGTTGGCAAATCTGGCATTCAGCAGCAACAAACTTTGTTCTCTTGGGCTGATTCCACTCCCTGCTAGCAGCTTTCCTTGGCAGGTATTCCACAGCTCTGACATCTCTTAAAGTCTTAGGGTATACAAGGAAACTTCAACTTTATAGCTTCTTGTTTCAGAGTCTGGGATCCACACATGATCTTCTAGGCTCCTCCAAGGGGCTGGTGTCACTTCTCCAGCTCTGCCCTCTGTAGCACTCTAAGCTCAGGTTGATCCACTCCATTGCTGCTGCTGTTCTTGGTGATCATCCCATTGTACCAACATCTCCAATATGCGGGGGTCTTTCCCTGAAATTAGGCTTCTCCAATAGCCTCTCATAGGCTACCTTCATGGTGCCAAGCCTCAACTAATTTGTATGACCCCTTCAATTCTGGGCTGTCGACAGCAACTGAGGCTACACTTCCCTCAGGCATTCCATAGCCTCTCACTGTGCCAAGCCTCAGCTGCCTCCATGACCCCTTTATATCTTTAAAAAAAAAAAAAGTACCACCTGAGTGACTTTTACAGATCACCAAGTCCCACTGCCAGAGCCAGGTCTGTCTTTGGAACACAGCTTCTTTGTGCTCTCAGAAGATACTTCCCAGAAGATGTCACCTCAGTGATGCTGGTCTCTTCTTAATCACTGCTAATTTCTTAGCTCTAACTAACCAGCATCAATTGTCCAAGTAGTCCCTTCTCCTCTTGACTATAAAGCCAGAGCCACATGACCGAAGCTGCCAAGTTTTGCTGCTTGCTGTAATTGGAACATGACCCCCTTGTTACTACATTTCCACCAGCTTTCTGTTAACTCCTTTACTGTCTAAGCTTGGAACTTGCTCTGTAGACTGAGCCTGGATCCCGAGAACTGCATGGTTCTGTCTCCTGAGTGCTGAGATTAAAGGCTTGTACCACCATGCCTGGACTTCACCTAGAACTTGCTCTGTCCCAGGTTGTCTTTGAACTCATAGATCTGCTTGCTTTGTCTCCTGGGATTAAAGGTGTATATCACCAAGCTTGGGCCTAAGCTTTTCATGGCTAATATTTCTCAAGATCCATATCAAAAGCCAGTGTCATCCCATGTCAGAATCTGAATTAAAAGTCTTTATCTTCTAGCCTCAAAATCTGGATCATAGGAGTACTCTCCATTTCTGGATTGTAGTTCATTCCAAATTAAAAGTCAAAATGAAAACAATAACAAGGTAATAATGCCTAACATAATATAGAACTATTCCTTGTACAACTGTAAACACACAAACAATAAGCCTAGCTGGGTGGGATCTTGCCCCGTAGTCACCACTGCCTTAGTCTGTTTATCTCCTTGAACACAGGATTCAGTTCCATTGCACTTCCTGGTGCTTTTTAAAAAATACTTGAACCATACATTTTGTATTTCTTCTTCTTAGCTTACTATGCTTGATCAAAACACACTTCATGAGAGCAAACCAAAGTTTATGCTGGATATTGCTGAGACAGACTATTCTGTCTGTCTGAGCAGTGCGGTAAAAAGCAGGTACATTGTTCACCAAAACATCATAAGAATGATCTGCAGAGTTCAAATCACCCTCAGCATCAGTGTCTCCTATATTTCTACTAGGATGACTCAATAAGTCCCAAGTAACTTTAATTTTTCAATGCCTACTTTTAATAATGGGTTTTAAACACTTTAGCCTCTCTTTTAGCCCACCACTCTCCAGAGGTAGTAGAAAAGAAAGGTTATAGGGGAAATAGACCTGTTTGGAGCAAATCTTAATTGCAATGCCAGGAAATCAGTAATTCAGTTTACAGGTCAGCAATGACAACTCACTTGCAAATACTTCACAAATATACCAGCAGTCAAGTTCAGTAGAGTGGGGATAGCAAACACGAATCAGCAGTGGTGGTATGATCTAGCAGAGACCGTCAGCCCTCAGCTGAATTGGCATGAGTCAGCAGGAGGTATTGGGGGCTATCAGGCACACCAGGAGAAGTTCTCTTCTGTGTCTTTCAGTGAATCGAAGATTATCGAAGACTCAAGACCAGGAAGTGCTGCATAGCTAGCTCTCCAAGCAAGCCCTTTTTACAGTCTGTTGAGTCCTATTTTATACTCTCTCCAAACATCACATGTCCCCCACAGGTCTTGTCTCAGCATGTGAGTCTGACTTAGCAAGACTCCAGCTGAGTCTGTATCATCTGACATCACTCTGCCAATCAGCCCGAGTCCCCGGAAGTGGTAGGAAGCTTCTTGGTGTTTCTCTCTATGGAATCACAACAAACGGAGCTCATCCATGCAAGGGAAGGCGAACCAATACAAGGGTGTTGTTAGGGAAGAATCCTTCATCACGTGTCCAAGAAAAAAACCCAATGGACAGAAATGGTGGGGGGCACCAATGGCCCTCAGGTTTGGCATAAGAACATCTCTCCTCACCCCACTCAGATTTTCTTTGTCTGGTGACTCTGGGGCCTCCATGCCCACAAGCTCTCTCCTTTGCACTTCTCTGGGCACCTACCTGCTCCTTCTGGCTAAGCTTCTGCCTGGTATGCTGCAGGATATGCTCATAACACATGGAGTAGGTCTCAAAGTTGCTGCGTTCTCGAGCCATCACGTCACAGCCCAGGGAGAGGATGCAGGCTTCAAGGTGCTCCCTCCGGAAAGTGATCTGAAAGGAGAATGATGTGTCTCCCAGCAGCTCCACGGGGCCTCTGGCCAGCCACTCAAGCAAGGGCTTGGGGAACACGTTGCTTTGGCTCATTGACACATTTTCATTTCCCCTCAACACTGAACCCTTGACTGGCGATGCCTCTCTTAGTTCTGCTCTGGACCTTTGCAGAGCCAGGGACAAGAGAAGAAATGGAGGATAGTCATGTGTCTCAATCATTAACAGTTATAAGTCAGAGCAACAAACTATTAGAATGTTAGATTTAGTTCTGCTTTCAAAGAAGATAAACGAGATGGCTGGGTTTGAACTTATGTCCAGAAACTACTGTATGGAGTTCTATGTGAAGTATGGAGACAAAGCAAGAGCAGCCCCCCCCCCCCACCCAGTCAGAATCCACAGTGTGATCCCCACTTCTTACTTCAGGACCCTCACATGCCTGAACAGTACTCTTTACCTTGTCCATCCTAATTCCACCTGGCCCTCTCCCTACATGGCTACCTCTTGGTCTCCACCACACCAGGGGTATTCATATCACGGCTGAGGTCTATGCTCACTCTGGGGAACACAGAGGGACGAGACACAAATAGATCATCGGTTCTCAAGCTGTGAACTGCAACTCTTTCAACAGGGGCCACCTAAGGCCATTGGAATGCACAGATATTTATATTATGACTCATAACAGTAGCAAGATTACAGTTATGGAGTAGCAATAAAAACAATTTTATGGTTGGGGGGTCAGCAATACAGGAGGGGCTGTATTAAAGGATCGCCACATTAGGAGCAGTACCGTGTTCTACTAGAACTGCTGGCCTAGACGGACGCCTAGGGTTCTGAGTGGACATGTTCCTATGTCCCAGGCTATAGGAGGGCCGAATGGGGCACTTTCTGAAGCATCGGGCATCTTGCTCTGTTCTAAAGCATATGGCTCTCTTCCCTCAACACTTCCTGCAGAAGACTTGGCACACTCCATGAAAGGACAGAGGAAAGAGCCCCCCCACCCCCCCACAGCAGCTTAGACTTAGGCTCTAGAGAGAACTGAGAGCCAGTCTGGGAAAGGCAGGACCCATAAGTCTGCCCTAACTTTATCCCACTGCTGTGATAAAACGCCAAGCAAAGGTAACTCTTGGAGGCAAGGAATCCCACAGTTTACACATCTAGGTGACAATCCAGCACTGAAGGAAGTCAGGGCGGGGTGCTGAGCAGGGATTCAATGCAGAACACAGAGGAGCAAAGCTTGGTAGAGCGAGGGAGCTCTGGCCCCACTCTCCTGATGGCCCATGCTTGGTTACCATTTTTATGTAGGTCAGGATCACAGGCCGAAGGATGGCACTGCCAGCAGGCCAAAGTAATGAAGGCAATTCCTCAATGGGGGCCTCTCTTCTCCTGTAACCCTAGTTTCTGTCAAATTAGCAAAAAAACCAGCCAGCACTGTGTCTGTGGAAGCAAGTACAGGTGTGTCCCCTGTGTAGACATCAGTGCCTGGATGGGTATCTGAGGTCGTGGGAGAATCATGTCCGAGCTGCGACCTGCAATCTTACATGGGCCTTCTCTGTGACAATTTCAGGATAAACCCAGATAGCTCCCTACTTACAGGCTGCTTGCTGCAGAAACCAGGCTATTCTTGGGATCTGCCATGGTCCCCTGGCTCTGATCCCCTGGCTCTGATCAAGGCACTGTTCTGTCAGTATGACTTTGTTACTAAATTGACCTTCAGAGAAACCCCACAGTGGATTTTTCGAATTGTGTAGGAACTAGGAAAGATGGTGACAGGGAGGGGACCTAGCACAGAGGAAGGTCTACAGAAGCAGACTCGGTATTCCTGCAGGGAGAACATTCTTTACAGTTCTAGGCCTTCTGACCCGGAAACAATCCTGTGAATTTATCTTTAGGGAATATTATGGTTTGGATCTAAAATGGTCCTGAAAGATCACATGCTAAAGGCTTGGTCCCTGGCTATGGACTCTGGTGGGGTATAACTGTATTCTTGAGGGTTGAGACTTCATCAGAGTATTATTGACTCATTGATGAAGTCGGGCTTGATGGCATTATTCCGAAGTTATGGAAGCTAAGATGTGAACCTTAGATGGAGGAATAGGTCTCAGGGGCTGGGCCCTTGGAGGAATCAGTCTTGCCTCAGGCTCCTTATTCTGTTTCTTTGCTTCCTGGTTGACTGGAGGGGATCTGCTTTCCCCTGCTATGTGCTTCCTCCACATTTCTGTTGTGCCACAGTCCCAAGAGCAACCAAGCCAGCTGACGTGAACCCCTGAAACCATGAATTAAAAGAAAACCACCACCCCTTCAAGTTACTCTGAGAATTGTGTCACAGTGGAGATATGAAAACACAATGAAGTCATACACAGTTTATGTAAACATCTTAATGTGCTGTCTAGTAGGAGAAAAACGAAATCAGCCTCAAGTGGCTTAATCAGGGAAATGAGTTAAATCTCCCTGGTTCGTCTATAGGAAGCAATACTAACAACTATGTATAATATAAACATATTATACATATCTATCTCTACATGTATCTATAGCACCTTTATCTCTATCTCTACATTCCTACACACACACACACACACAGTGTTTTTTATTTTATTTTATGTATTATGTCTGGCATATATACATATATATATATACACACACACACATATACATACACATACACACACACACACACACACACACACACACACACACACACACACATATAGCACTTGTGTGACTGGTGCCTACACAAGAGGTCAGAAGGTGTTGACATCTGGAACTGGAATTGCAGGTAGGAGATTGTGAACTACCATGAGGATGCTGGGAATCAAGCCCAGGTCTTTTAAAAGAGAAGCCAGGGTTCTGACTCACTGAGCCACGTCTTTAGCCTCATGTAAAGAGATTTATATGATCACCTTTTAAAAGTAGGTCATAAAGGAAGGGGGCCATAAGACTGCACAGTGGGAAAAGGTGCTGGCCAACAAGCCTGGTGACTTGAACTTGACACTTGAACTTACCCACAATTCACACTGTAGAAGGAGAGAACCAGCTCCCACAAGGTGTCTGCTGACCTCTACATGTGTGCTTTGGTGCACATGTGCATGCATATGCACGCACTCGCGCACACACACTAAACAATTAATTAATTAATTAATAATGTAAAAATGACACATAAAAAATAAATAATGTAAAATGTCACACAAGATATGTTACTTTATAAAGCACATGAGTGGAAAATGGTTAATAAAGTTTAAAAAGAAATGTTACTAAAATAATAGGAGAGATTACTAGTGAGTGGTAAAATTACGAGTGTGTGTTTTAAAGTATCATACTTCTATTTTCTTTTATAGATTTTATTCTTATTTTCATGAGAATGAGTGTCTTGCTTGCATGCATGCATGCATGTGCACTACTTGTGTGCCTGGTGCCTGCAGAGGCCAAAAGAGAGTGTTAGATCCCTTGGAACTAGAGTTACAGATGGTTGTGACCCTCCAAATAGTTGCTGGGAATTGAACCTGGGTCCTATGGAAAAGAAGCCAGTGCTCTTAACCACGGAGCCATTTCACCAGCCCATAGTTCTATTTTCTAATATAATAGAATCACAGTTTGTACACGTAATTAAGGTAAACGTTACATAAAGGATATATACTAAAAGTTACGTTTTCAGAAAGGCATCGCTTGTACCAGCCTGGCAGGATGTAACGAAGATTGGTCCATGGAATCTGAGGACAACTTCTGCTTGTGAGAGGGAACCAGCTACCAGCAGGTAGAAGACCAGAGTCCTGGGATTCATCCTCCAGTGTCGCTCTTAGATAAGGGCCCCTTCGCGGGGTGGGGTAAAGCAGGTCACACTGACCCTGCCTCCGTCTGACTCTTCTGACCCTTTGGACGGATCATCACCAGGAAGCTATTGGCGCAACACCAGGATGCACAAGCTCCCTTTGGAAAGGGCTTAGTAATAGCAAAGGGAAGAATTTTCTAGTTTGACTGTTGAAAGCCTCAAGCCATGAGAAGCCATAGCCAGGGTGATTAGTGAGGGTGTGGCCAGTGACCTCACCTCAGGCCTCGCTGGAAGCCCTCCCGGGGGGTGACTCATCCCTTACTGGCCAGGCAATCTTTCCTGGAGTGAGCACAAGTCAACAAGGCCTCCATTAACGCTATAGCAATCACCTTTCACATTAACTTCCTGCCACCAGAGCCCCTGAAGATGTGGCCATCTGCCATGGGCTTCCTCACCAGCAGGGGTTTTTCTTAGCAGGAATAAGGAGCCCCTGGAGAATTTGGATGACACCACGGAGGGGGGAGGGGGGGGCGGTTGCCTGAGCTCTATCCTTAAGCCCTTCTCCAAAGGAGCTGGAGAAGTTTCGCTGCTTCCTTCTCCCAGGAGGCTCCACAGGGGCAAGAGCAGTTGGGCAGGAGCTTGGAGCTCTCAGCTCAAGTACCGTGCTTCCTGAGGCTCTGAGACTGGGGTGGAGGAAGAGGTATTCTCTCGTGAGCAGGGGCCTGGTGGGGCGTGTCTAAAATGGGTCCCATGATGGGCGCTGTGGCTGGCAGGTTAGGAAGAAAGGTTCAGGTCTCCTTTACACACTGCCCTCGGACTTCCCGAGCATGCGAAGCATAAGAAGCCACTTGTAGAGCAGATGCTCCACCCTCGACCCTCAGGCGCTCCCACAGACGCTTACCTGCACTGCTCCCTTTCAGGGTCACTGCAGAGGTCCCTCCCACCTGTGTAAAGAGGTAGCTCGACCAGGTTTCACCCTCCCACTTCCCCCACACTGGTCCAGATTTTCCCAGTAAGCACCACTGCCTTCTCAGGACTGCTCCGTGGCAGCATTTACCTCTGAGCCTGGACTGTTCCATGGCGGCATTTACACCTGAGCTAACTACACTAACAGTGTTGGCTGGGGGATTACACTAACAGTGTTGGCTGGGGGAACAGAAGATTGCTCTGGGCAATGATTGTTCAAGAGAGCCAGTCTTGGGTGAGGCTTGATGGGTGCCAGGGCTTATTATGTGTGCCATGGTTTTATAGGAGTGGCCCACCACACCGACACCATTTGTTTTGTATCAGGCACAAAGTATTTTGGAGGTTTCTAAAACACCAATTTTGTTGGTGAGCGCCTATTTACTCTGAGACTGACACCCAAGAGTTGCACACAGGGACACTCAGCTCCTAGCTCTATGCCCTGCTCCTACATGCTCCCTCCCCACCCCCACTCTCTACTCACGCTCTGCTGTGCCTTCCCCTGCCTGTCTTCATGTTGCCAGCTCCTCTTGTGTTTCAAGATGTGGCCCCAACAACACCTCTATCAGGCCTTCATGTGCCCTCTACTCATAAATAGATACATGTATTTTTTTTTTAGCTTTCTTTTTAATAGACTCCATCTCTGTCTCAAGGGAAAAAAATATTAGCACCAGTGGTGGATGGAGACTGGTTTACTAGAAACTGGGAAAAGACTGGACAACGACATGAGTTTTTAAAGAAAGACTGCCAGGTTGACCTGATTTTCTCAGGAAATAGAGCAGCAGGATGCTCGAGAACCGGAAGAGCATGCTGGAAGAGCATGGCTGTGTGGCAGAATAACTGCGTGCTCCAGGCCCATGTCTTTGGCAGCTGCACAGCCTGGGAGGTCTAGTGTGGCAGCTTGGGGACTTGGGATTTGTCCTGACTTCACAGCTACTAATGACTTAAACAAGGATGCTTAGAGCTCAGAGCATCAAGAGGCTAAAGAATGGCCCAAACTGACCAAGAAGACAGATGGTGGGACAGTACAGTGTCCGAGGACAACATGTGTGAGCAGACAACATGCGTGAGCAGACAACAGGTGAGCAGAGGCTGGCGTCTCCAAGGTCTCCAAGCACTTCCTGAGCTGCAGATACACCTGATAGAGATTTGCCCCGCCTGCAAATCCTACTTTCCTTCCTACAAGATGTTATCCTTAGCTGGGTGTGGTGACACACGCCTATGACCTAGCAGCTGGGAAATAGAAGCAGGAGGATGGTAGAGTTGGTGACCTCAAAGTGAAAACAACATTCCGTGCCCTGCCAAAAATCAAAGATCCTTATCCTCAGCGATGGGCTGAGCAACAGTGTGCAGCTCGTGTGTGTGTGTGTGTGTGTGTGTGTGTGTGTGTGTGTGTGTGTGTGTGTATGGTGCTTTTATATATATATATATATATATATATATATATAATGCTCACACACACACACACACACACACACATATATATATGAGCAGGAATTCATACATACATACAGATGTATATATGTGTGTATATATACACACACACACTTACACACACACATCACAAAACTTATTCTTTTAACTGTCATCAAATACAGAACAGTGGCAGCATCATGACCACATGACAAATCTCTTTCCATCTCACAAAATAAAACCAGTACCCACTGAATACTAATTTGCCCTTTCTGTCCCCACCCATGGAAACCACCATCCCACCTTTTTTCTCTGAGAGTCTTCAGGGAACCTGAGAAATATCAAATTCAGGATCCTTACACTCGTTTTACTCTGCATCATGGCTCATTGTGTGGCACCGTGTGGCAGAATGGCCTTTCTTTTTTGTTTTTGAGGATTAATACACTATTTTTATTTGTGCATACTATTTTTATTTATGTGTGTATGCCGGCACGGGTTCATGTACACCACTGAAAGCAAACATATTTGTAAGCCGCCCAGTGTTGGGGACTGCTGCGAGAGCAGCAAGCACTCTTCATTCCTGAGCCATCTCCAATCTTTAAAGCAAGGCACAGTGGGTTTTGATTTAAGGCCCCTGCCCCTGGGAGATGGGGCCTCTCATCAGCACACACAGTGATGCTTCAGTGTAAATGAACACCGAGTAAGTATATGACTACATCTGTATCTGGGGGAAACGGATCTCCAACCACACTTGAGAATCCTCTACCTCATAACTAAGGGTTAAAATGTTTAATGTAAAAATTATGGGAACATTTCCAAAAACTTAAGAAAAATGTAAACCTGAAGAAAACAATATCCACCCAAAATTGAGCACATTTTTCCAAAACAGATTTTTTTTTAAGTTTTAAATTTCATTTATTTATTTACTAACTTAAAAAAAAAAAAAAAGAAAAGAAATACAGTCTTTCTTTCTGTGTAGTCCAGGCTAGTTTGGAGTTCTTGTCTCCTTTCCTCTAACTAACTGACGAATGTGTGTAAGTTTGTACGTGGAGGTCAGAGGGCAACCTGCTGGAGTCTGTTTTCTCCTTCCACTGTGTGGGTTCTGGGGATCAAACTCAGGTCACCAATCTTGGCAGCAAGCCCCTTTACTTACTCAGCCATCTCACTGCTCCCTGGGGTGGAACTCATTTTCCTCCCTTTTCATTGCGTGTGTGTGTGTGTGTGTGTGTGTGTCTGTGTGTGTCTGTGTGTGTCTGTGTGTGTCTGTGTGTGTGTGTGTGTCTGTGTTTGCATATGCATGTGAGCATGCCATGGTGTTTGTGTGTGGGTTTGATGGAACAATGTTCATGAGTTGGTTGTCCACTTTCACCATGGGACCCACAGATGGAACTCAGGTCACCCACACTTGGCTGCAAGCACCTTTACTCACTGATCCATCTTACTGGCCCCCTGGCCTGGAACTTTTAGTCTACCTGCCTGAGCCTCCCGAGTGCTAGGATTACAAGTGTGTACCACTGTGCCTAGCAGGACAGATTTTCTTCTTTTTTTTTTTTTTATTGTAATAGTTGCATGGAGATGATTTGTCTGTCAAGCACTTATTAATGAATGACCCTGAGCCTGGTGTCCAAGCATGAATGTGTGCTCCCTCATGCCGCCTTCTCAGACATAAGAGTCATTCAAAATGAATTCTTTCAATTTTAGCAACTGCTTCCTGCCAAGGGTAAATACTGTTAAACACTACATTTTAGGGTGGTAAAGAGCTCAGATAGCTTTTCTGATATACACAAATGTAAAATTATTGGTGCTACTTCTGCTGTGGAGGAAATGTGGGGGGGGGAATGAAATGCTACTCTTTGATGCTGTTAGCCTGTTACTAGCTTTTCCCCCTCAAACTGTACACTTCAAAAATATTTCCTACGCTGGGCAGTGGTGGTGCAGGCCTTTAATCCCAGCACTTGGGAGGCAGAGGCAGGCGGGTTTCTGAGTTCAAGGCCAGCCTGGTCTACAGCATGAGTTCCAGGACAGCCAGGGCTACACAGAGAAACCCTGTCTCGCAAAACCAAAAACAAACAAACAAAAAGTTCCTAGTTCAGTGTATCATAGGCCTTTTTCATTTTTCTCTCTTTAACTTTTTTATACTAACAAATCAACAACCGGAAATGTTACTTTAAAAAAATTTAACCCATTCAAAAGTTTCAAGTTTGTCTTTAAACATTTGACCACATTTTTTGACTAGCCAATGTTCATTTCCCGATTACTCCAAAATGGACAGACATTGGGCTTTTTCATACTAAAATGGTAGTGCGCAGCGGTCTTTTGGGGTTCAGCCTCAGGAGTCACATCCTTAGGGAGAGTAAGAGCGGACCAGGGAGTGTGTTAAGTGACGGCCT
Source organism: Mus musculus (assembly GCF_000001635.26). NCBI lineage: Eukaryota > Metazoa > Chordata > Mammalia > Rodentia > Muridae > Mus > Mus musculus. Next base: position 41,569,790 of record NC_000076.6, read on the forward strand.
TCCTCCCTGGGTTTCTGACAAAGGGAACCACAGCCTTCATTTTGAATGCCTACCTTGGGCCCATCATCTTGGGAATCCTCCATCAGTCTCTGTACAAATCTCTCAACTATCTGGGGTCTCATAACTGAAAAGTTTTCTTTCATGACTTGGTGTTTCCAACGATCTAGGAAAAATAAGAACAGATCAGTGTGACATCATAAAACACAGACTGCCACTAAGGGCGATACTCCACAGCTCCCGAGGGATGCACAACGAGTCTTCCACCGTGAAACTCCCATAAGGAAAGTTGGGGTGGGGGTGGGGTGGGAGGGCAGTCAGGACATAGAACCCTCTGGAACAGGACTGAAGGGAGATCTCTAGCAAAGTTCTTAACAAAAAAGGCTTTGGGGATGCCCTCCTGAAAGCCAGTGAATGATACTGTTGCTGTGGAGAACACCCTGAAGGAAAGGGCACGTTGCCCTTGACCTTCCCTTGACCTTCCCTGCATCCTCATCAATAGCCTGTATCTGTGATCATTTCAGTCTAACACAGCCTCAGAACGAAGCAAAGAGCATCATGGCTGATGCATAGGAGATGAGGCACACGTGACCTTACTCAGAGCAATGTTATTTACGGTGGCAGAAGCTACTGGAAATGTAGCTGCCCGTCATCTGGGATCATTTTCAATTATGGCCACCCTTCCAACAGAGTAGTACACAACTGTTCACAGGAAGAAACTCTTCCAATGTTGATGGAAAAGTTTGATGGTGTGGTAGTTTGAATATGCTTGGCCTATGGGAAGCGGCACTATTAGGAGATATGGACTTGTGGAGGAAGTGTGTCACTGTAGGGGTGGGCTTTGAGGTTCTATGCTTAAGTTCCACCCAGAGAAAAAGGGAGAGACCCTCTGCCTGCAGAGGAGTCTCCTCTTGCTTGCCTTCAGATCAAGATGTAGAACTCTCAGCTCCTGCCATGCTTCCCACCATGGTGATAATGAACTGAACCTGTAAGCCAGCCCCAATTAAATGTTGTTCTTTATAAGAGTTGCCTTGGTCATGTTGTCTCTTCACAGCATCAGAAACCCTAACTAAGACAAATGGTATTGATCCAATGGCAAGGTGTAGGTTAGTAAGTGGGAATGGCAAGGTATAGAACCGTGAATATCAAAGAGGAGCCGACTTAGAGCAGTGACAACAGGACTTTCCCCTTCTTTCTGCTCCGTCCTCCTTTCCCTGTTCCTGGACTGCTCACAGCAGTGCAGCCTCTGCCCTGTTTTATAAAGCCCCTCCTCCTGATTCTCCGCTCACATCCATCAATCACCTCATTTCTTTGCACCCTTTCATTGTAAAATTCCCAGAAAGCAATGCCATCTCTCAAATCTACTTTCCTGGTTTGCACTTCCACAAGTTTGGGGAAACTGGTTTTGTTTTAAATAACCACAACTTCCTCCAAAACCAGTGGCCTGACTCGCCTACCCGATTCATAACCTCCCCTGTTGGGGATACTTCCCTCTTGTGGCTCCCTTCTTCTCACACTCCCTGTGCCCCAGGACTCAGCCTCTGCCTAAGAACTCACTCTGTGCATTTATACATTCGCTTTACTGTCTCAACCTCTCAAAGTTGATTTACAGCAATCATCATCTCAAGTTTAGATGAACAACATCTTTTTATTTTAAAGATCACATAAAACTTAATTTATGCACAATAAAGTCAGTGTCTCCTCCCTAAATGGCTCCATCTACAGTTTGCCCCATGTCAAAGGTAGATCTTCCATCTTTCCAATTATTCCAACCCCCCGGGGTCACGATGGCTGCTCTTTTTTTCTCACATTCTGCATTATATCTGATCTATCACTGCTGCTTCTAAAGATGTCCAACATCTGACCACATACATTTCTCTGCTTCTAATTTTAGCTGGGAGGAAGCTGGAGAGATGGTACTGAGGTCATGTGCTTGCCTTGCAAGCAAAGGACCTGAGTTCTATACTTAGAGCACACCTATAAAGGACGGTAGGGTGTGGTAACAGATCTGTAAGCCCATTGCTGGGGAGACCAAGACAAGCAGACCCCCTGGGCTCACTGGCCAGTGAGCTTACCCGGTTGGTGAGCTCCAAGTAGTGAGGGACCATTTCAACAAACAGGTGGGTGATTTCTGGAGAACAACACTTAAGGCTGTTCCCTATCCTCCACATGCATGTGCACACATACCACATGCATACACACACACACACATTTAAAATAAAACATAAGCCATCTATCCTGGGCCTAAGGAATCTCAGGGAGAGCTGTGGGTGTGTGGAAGAAGACAAACCCACTGCCTCTCTTCTGTCGAGTGCACCAGCGAGTTCCCTGCCTGTTGTGGCTTCTCCTTCCCCTTAGATGAGAGTGTCTGCCACACCCTCCAATTCTGATGGGATGATCAGCACACAAGAGCAAGTGTCCATTACCACTGTTCAGAAATGGCTGCATCTCTACGTTTTCTAGACTGCTATTGGACCAGAAGTCTTGATTCTGAAAATGGGACTCCACATTTCTTCTATAGATGGCTACTTTGCATAATAGAACGATAAATCAAAGTTCACAGGATGCTTAGGGTTTTAATAAGCCTAAGCTTTGATGAAACAGATAGAGCTCATAATTGTCATGGAAAATGTTTCAGACGCGAGTTTGGCTGCCTTTGCTGGTACTGTGGGCAGGGAGGCCCACGGAGGTGCTGAGTCTGACACATGCTTCTAGCTTGGGACCAGTCTGGGGTTTATTTCTGGCTCCAGCTAAGGAGAAACCTTTTCCTGGAAGACTTTTCAGCTCTCTCTCTCTCTCCTTGCACATGAGTTCAAATTAAGATACACAGCTGGACTTACTGGCTGGAGTCAGGGAGAGAGGAAGTCAACCAAGAAATTCCTGGCAAAGATGAGTCCACCTCTACATCTGTTCTTAGTGCATGTGTGTGGCCATGGCCCCTTCAACAGGCAAAGTATCACGAGAGGGGTATGTTTTTTTTTCTCTCTCTCGGTCTATCTCTCTCTTTCTGTATTTGTGCACATATGTGTATATGTAAAGTGCACAGTATGTGTGCATGCTTGTGTGTCTGTATCTCTGTCTTTGTGTGTGTGTGTGCTTGTGTGCATATATGTATGTATGTAATGTGCACACTGTGTGTGAGTGTGTGGGTGTGAATGCAGGTCAGAGGAGAGGTCAGAGGACAGCCTCAGGCGTTGGCCCTTGCCTTGCCTTGTGTTTGAACCAGGATCTTTGCTTGGTTTTAGCCCAGGTTAACCTTTGGATTCACCCCCATCTTTGTGGGGACACGCGAGGATTCCTGCCCCAGCATCCAGCTTTCCGTGGTTCTGGGAATTCCTGTTTGTGTGGCAAGCACTTCACCCACTCAGCTGTCTCTCCAGCCTGGAGCCACAGTTTTACAGATGATGGGGTGGGAGGTGGGAGGCAGTGGCCCTGTGGTTACATTACAACCTTTTTCTCTATCGAGTGCCCTTTGACTAAAGGAGAGCTTGGTTTCTAGCTGGCCAGATCACTTCCCTTTCCCTGAAACTCTTAGCTCGAAGCACTGTACTTCCCCCACTGGTTCTCTGGATCTCAGTGGTCCCTGGGTCGGAACCCAAGAGGGAAGTGAAAGCTGAAGTCTCACAGCTGCCGGGCAGGCAGAGGTGTTCCCCTCCCCCAAAGCCAGGGGCCCCAGGGAGTGGGAAGCTTGAAAGAAGGCACAGTGAGCCGAGCTGACCTGTCCTCCTGTGATGTTTCGATCTCCTACTCCCAATACTAGTTTCCCAAGCTGCACTATTTTCTGGACAGGGTAAGCAGTGACCATGCAGGAAAGGTTCAGGGTCTCCATTAGGGGGAAACATTCCACACTTACCAGGATGGTCGCTACAAACTGTCAGCTTGACAGAATCCAGAATCCTCTAGGAGACAATAAGGAAGTCTCTAGACTACGAGGTGAGAAAACCCACTCTAAATGTGGGCAGCAACACTGGGTGGCAGCATCCCATGGACTGCGACCCCATCTCTCTCTCTCTCTCTCTCTCTCCCTCTCCCTCTCTCTCTCTCTCTCTGTTTCTGTGTGTGTGTCTGTCTCTGTCTCTCTGTATGTGTATCTCTCTGTGTCTCTTTCTGACTCTATTCTATCTTCATCTGCCTCTCTGTCTCTGCCTATCTCTGTCTTTGTGTCTCTGTCTCTGTCTTTCTCTGTGCCTGTCTCTGTCTCTGTCAGTCTTTCTCTGTCTCTCTGTCTGTCTCTGTCTGTCTTTCTCTGTCTCTGTCTGTCTCTGTCTGTCTTTCTCTGTCTCTGTCTGTCTGTCTTCCCTCCCTGACTAGGTGCTATGTCCCTGCTGTCAGGTCATCACACTATGAGGGACTGCGGCCTCCACCTGTGAGTCAAAAGAAACCTACTTTTCCTTGAGTTGTGGGGCATTTTGTCAGAAGAAAAAAGTAACTCAGGCACTTATTTTGACATAAAACACTTTAGGCTATCCAATATGTTATCTGAAACTGCAACATGTTATCCAATATTGCAGTTTTAGAGCTCAGAGGCTTAGGAAGGGCAAGTTCAAGGACAGCTTGGACTACATAGTAAGAGTCTGTCTCAACAAAAGGAAAAACTTAGGCAGTGCTGTTGGGGTTTGGGGATGTAGTTCAGTGGGAGAGCACTTGCCTGACATGCACAAAGTCTGAGGTTCAATTCATGGTCTTGGAAAGGAAAAGACTAATAGTTAAATAATTAAACAAAAATATTATAAAATATATATGTTATATATAATTATAAAAAATTAAATAAAAAACAAAGTAGAGCCTGTTTTCAAAGGATAGATACGATCTGTATTTTATTTCATTTAAAATACACAAGTCTACAAATATTTGCTAGTAGTCTCATGTAGAGTACAGGACTTTGCACATGGCCACTCCAGCCTGGCTGGATTGCTGGATCATCTCTCCTCTGTAAATATGACTTGGTTCCGTGGCTCACTCTCGGCTCCATAGTCTGTATGGTTTGACAGCTGTATACTGTAGAGTGTATGGATAACAGTTTCTACGTGTATTTATTGTAGCAAAGAATAGATGGTTGAGGTTTGCTCTGTTGCTATGTATTGTAATACTAGGTGTGGGCCCCCAAGGCCTTGTTGCCCCTGAGACAAGAGAGTCCTCACATAGGCCCAAGTGACCCTATGTGATCTTGCCCCCAAGTTATTTCTGAAAGATGCCTACAGCCTATAGCTGGCAGAATTGAGATCCGGCAGGGCTTGGGGTTTCCTGGCTCAGGCTCAGGTCAGAGAAGAACCATGGGTTAGGAGTCAAGAAAGCACTGCCATGAGGGCTGGATTCTATAGGGAAGGACAGCTGGAGGAAGGGCAGCCCAGCCTCTGGGCTGGAGACTTCAGCATAGTGGGTAGGGTCTGCCAGCCAGTCCCTGTAACGGGTAGGGACTGGGGGATGCTGGGAGAACCTGAGTGGCCACCATCCACTCTGATATGTTAATGGGCATCTCAGCCATTTGTCCCAGGTTTGAGACCCAACACATACTTTGCTGGTTGCTGGCTGCTGGCTTCCTTCCCCAAAGTATGAGCCGTGCATGTATAAATGCATCCATACATCCATGCATCCATCCGTCCATGCACATGTATGCATAGTAGTATGTATGTATATATATTTCACTTTGGAGACTGTTGGCCTTATAATTGTTAAGTGAAAATTAGAAAATCAGTTTAAAAATCAATTTAATGCCAAAGTGTCAAAGGTAAAGGTGACAGGCCTCTCTGAATTCAGGGAGTCTGTGTCTAGCACAGAAAGCTCCAGGCTGAACCAGGATGTCTGCAGCCATTGCTAGCCCAGGGGAGGAGGAGGAGCAACCACAGCTATCAAGAGCCAGTACCCGGACCAGGTGTGGCTGCTGTCTTCACAGGCTTCCTGACAAGCTGGAGACCATAAATAAAAGAGTAAGTTCCAAAGACAGAGTGGAAAGGAGACAGAGAAAAAGTTTTCCAGGGTTTGGGGTGTGTGTGTGTGTGTGTGTGTGTGTGTGTGTGTGTGTGTGTGTGTGTGCAGAGGTTGACATTCACTCTCTACCTTATATTGTGAGCCACAGACCCTGAGCAGGCTGCCCACACTGAGTTCCAGGGCTCATCCTGTCTACACTGCTAGTGCTGAATTACAGTCATGCCTGGCTTTTTACATGGGACTCTGAACTCGGGTCCTATGTGCTTATGTGGCAAGCATTCCACTGACTAAGCCATTTCTGCTCCCCCGACCCCTCCAGTTCTCCTTTGGCAGGAACACAGGGGAATCCTGGTGAGGCCAACAGTGAAAGCAAAAAGCCTGAGGGAAAAGCCTGGAACCTCTGCTGACTCTACTGGGTCACTCCACTTCTCTCTCCGATCCTAACCGCCTCTGAGAAGCCACCAGTGCCAGGCGAGCCACGATGTCAAAGCTGACACCAACAGCTGTTCTCTGGAGAAGCCGCTGCCTCTGTGCCCATTAGGGCTGCAGTGAACTGTGGGGTGGGTAGAAATTGTAATGCCTGAGAATTACAGTGGTACCAATTCCACAGACTAAACCGAAGTAACACCTTCCTTCACAGCTACCCTGACACAAAGTGGGGACCTGCTTGCTTGCATTAGGGAACTCAGCTAACCCAGACCTTCATACTGACACATGCCCTCGCAGACCAAAGGCCAAAACCAAAATAAAACGGAAGAGTGGTAAGAGTGGTAATTACTGCACCATGCGGTACTGGATTTATTTTAGTGTGTGTGTGTGTGTGTGTGTGTGTGTGTGTGTGTGTGTGTGTAAGTGTGTGTCTGGTATGTGGAGGACTGAATCCAGGTCTGGCACATGCTAGGCAAACATCCTGAGTCATATTCCCAGAAGCACATTGTTTTAAATTCTTGTAAGGATAGAATCCAAACAGGGATCTAACTAGAACCAGTCAATACACTCTAGCCAGCATGATTTACCAATGTCAGCTTGACCACAGGGCAGAATAACTCCACTCTGCTCCTCTCCTTCCCTCCCACACTGGCCCTTTACACGGGCTCTTGGGCTCTCGGGCTCTCGGGAAGCCCAGCTTCCCTTGGTGGTTGCACCTGCTCAGGGCTTGTGCCTTTTGTGCTAGGACTCAGAAGGGAGCAACCTGGATGTCAGACACAGCCCAAACAAGGAAGCTTTGTATCTTGCATCTTGTGTTCCAGAACTGAAGCCCTGTCACGTTCTATTCTCTGATGGCGTGTGCAGCTCACACAGGGCACAGTCTTCTTCCAGAAGCCCTGTTTGTGGAACTCAGTGACTTGAGAGTCCTAATAAAATGATACACTTGGGAGGGAAAGAAAGGTATGGTCTTAAGTGAGGACGAGGTTATAATCAACACGCTGGTGGCCGTAGATGGCCTCCTCTCAGAGGAAAACCCAATTTGCTCCAGTTCTGCCCTAGCTCAGAGGTTCTGGATCTTTCTGGAGGATTGCTAGGAATTATGAATAAATATTTGATGGTCTTCATAATCCACAGAACCTGCTGCAATAAAAATTCAGGGCCAACTTGTTCAAAAATGCAGAAGAAAGTATCTATGCAAGTTCTAAATAGAAGGTCTTTTCCTCACTTCCAAAGTCTCTCTCTTACCCTGCTGTGTGTCTTCTGGCTGTAATCTTACATTCTCTTTGGGGTGGACCCTAGGAAACCCTCAAATGTACCCATGGCTCCACCCATAGCCCCATCCACGGCTCCACTCACAACCCCACTCATGGTTCAGAGCAAGTATGTGGGAGCCCCAGCCGCCGCCAGACCCAGATACCACATCTTGGCCAGGAGGTAAAACCTGAGCCAAGCATCTTCCAGCTGAAGCAGGACAATGGTGTGAGGCCAGCCTGGGCCACACAGTGAGACTTTGCAAACAAAAATCAAACACACACAAAGCCTTTTTTGTTGTTGTTTTGGGTTTTTGTTGTTGTTGTTGTTGTTTTGTTTTTTTGGAGACAGGGTTTCTCTGTATAGCCCTGGCTGTCCTGGAACTCACTCTGTAGACCAGGCTGGCCTCAAACTCAGAAATCTGCCTCTGCCTCCCAAGTGCTGGGATTAAAGGCATGCACCACCACCACCCGGCTCACACAAAGCCTTCTAAGTGGAAAGAAATATACTAAGTATAAGTAGTATTTCTCTCTAGGTCAAGGGTGTAAAAGGATTCTTTCCTATGAATTGCTTGCTTTTGTAGTGCTGGGGATCAAAACAAGGGTCCTGCATTTACTCTGTATGTGCCCTGGATGCACTCTACCACTGAAATCCTTATTTTATTGTGATGTGTGTGTGTGTGTGTATGTGTGTGTGTATGCACATGTGTGTATGAGTCTTTGTGTGTGCGCACACGCGTGTGTGAATGTGCATGTGCACTAGCCTGGAATTCATTATAAAACTCAGACTGGCCTCAAACTCATGGCAGTCCTACCTTAGCCTCCCCAATGTGAGGATTACAGGTGTAAGCCACTGCCATTGTCTACGGTGAGTATGGACCCATGGGTAATATGTGAGTCAGGATAGAGGGGCACAGGAGAAGGGGAAGGCACCCCTCACTCTAGAGTCTGCTTCAAGCTTCTAACCAGTCAAGAATTCAGAATTTCAGGAGCTGGGGAGAGATGCCTCAGTAGTTCAAAGCACTTACTTCTCTTTTAGAGGACCCAAGTTCATCTCCCAGCATCCCAGCATAAACTTAAAAAGAATCTCAGCACAACTGGCAAAATGTACTGGGAAGGTTCCGAACACAGGGACAATATTCCTCTTCTATAGAGAAGAATGTCAGAACAGAATGTCAGAGCATGATTGAGAACTAAGCCCATGTGACCTTGCAGTGTAGCCTTACACTTTTTCCAGGTTTTCTGAGAATCTCATAAAACAAGACTAATTCATCGTTAGAGACATCAGCTCTCTTCCTGCAACCCTTGAACCTAGGGTTTTACCCTAGCAGCCATGACCCTAGTCAGCCTTTGTTCATGCTTGGGTTGTCAACCCTTTAAGACAGTGGTTCAGAGAGCAGTGCACATAATGACTGCAGGACTCTGAACAGTGACAATCTCTCCCAGAGATTCACAGCCATGCTCTCTTTGTTATCTCCATTCTAAATAGGATAAACTTCTCTTAATAAACACCAACACTGTTTTATACTGGCTCATCCTGAAATTCTGTTCCCTAGAGAAGCCGAGCCTCTGCCTCTAACTGAGCACCAGTCCCTGAAAGATCAGGGAGCCCTTCAGGCCTGTGGAGGTAGCATGGGATAGTACCTGTCCCACTAGCACAGACAGTTTGCATTCTGAAAAACAATGTTTACTTTCCAAGGAGTAGAACAAACATGCATTACCTGTTGGGAGGGTAGACTCCTCCTTGGACTTTTCTGATAGAAACAGTGTCATCTCTCTATTAACTTTTCTCAATACTTCTTGGATCATGTGAATTTCTAAACTTTCCAGAAGTTTCTGAAGCTGGAATATACATAGGTTGAGAGTCACACTCCAGTTCATTTGAGTACTCCACTCCCAAGAGCCATACCTGCCCAGGGGCTTTGGGTTCACCCTCCCCCTCCGTTCCATTCTCTGGGAAGAATGCCTTTTGGGACCATAAGTTCTACCCCAGGATCAATATATCTCTTTGCAGACCAACTTTTTTTTTTTTCATGGCCCTCATCCTGATCAATAAATTATACTCCTTCTTACTATAGTCTATTATATTGCAAAGTATTCCATGTCCCAAGTGACCTCATGCCTTTTGGTGATCTCTAAATGATACCAGGAATCTCATAAGCTGTTACTTTAATAAGTCTGAAAGCCAATTTACACACCAAGGATGATCTCATGAGAAGACTTAAAAGCTGACACATAACAAGAGATGCTGCTTCAACAGCTACAAGCCTTGCTCCACCCATGATGCTTGTGGGAGGAGCAGAGGTGGCCAGAAGAACAGGCTCAGGAGCATAAGCAATGTTCTTGGACCCCTGAGGCACATATGGCACTAACACAGACATTTCCCATTGTTCAGTGGCTTCTATGCTGGGAAGCCAGAGGCCCTGGGTCCCATGATCAAGCTGAGCAATGATGAGCGAATATTACTCAGCACACCCAAGCCAGTGTGAAACTATACTTTCTTTTTCTGGGAAAAGCCTCTTCAAAATGCTATGTTCAGTATTTCGCTTTCCGGTGGATGGGCACAGGTTGGATTTTATATTTTAGATATTATTAGTTATATGGTTTGTTGTGTTCCTTATAATGCAGCGTATCTATCAGTTTGAGGAGAATGAAAACAGGAAGACTCTAGACTTGCAGAATGGAGAAGTTCAGGGCAGTTCCCCCATAACTCAAGCCCCATATACCTTTAAGAACCCCCCTCCTCCACCCCACCTTGAAGAAAACACCTTTTGTGTTTACTGCAGTTTTCCATGCCAGTGTCACAAGGCAGACTGAAGAGAGCCCTGTACCTGCTGAGTTTTTATTTCAATTTCTGAGGCTCCCTTTGGGGGAAGGATAGATTGGCTTCTTAGCATAAGTTCTTCAAATTCATCTTCTTTGCCCATCTGCCTGGCTAGAGCTTTCATGCTGGGGTAGAGAATCTCAGCTCTATCCAAGAAAAGAGACAGAAATCAGGGAATAAACATATTTTCTTCTCATTCAGATTCTCTGTCAGTCATTTTCGGTTTCCTGTCATCCAAACCCTTTATAGACACACCAACAATTAAAACGCCACTCCTTTGGTCAATATTAAATCCTGAGGCCTTTTTCTGTTGAGTACATATAACTTTTGTCTTTGTGCTTCAAGTTGTTGGCAACTCTTCTCATTTTGTAGTTAACAGAGAACCTGGCCTCAGTAACTTCCGGGACAGGCAATTCTGAATGTGTCAAAGCCAAGGTCGTTGAGGTCTCCGGAGTGGGCCCCAGCTGGAACAGGCAAATGGGAAGAGCAATATGCCTTTCCTGTCAGCTAAGTCCTCCTAGATGCCACCCTGTGGATGTAAGGCCCTTAAGTCATGTGTGCCATGTCACCCTCTGGCTGTAACACCTCAAGCATTGAGGCTCAGCAGTGGGGTTGGGGGTGACCCCAACTGTAGAGCAGGCATCCTGTGAGCTAAAAAGCTCACAATCACTATCAAGTAACTTGGTAAGTGTAGGTTCCAAGCAACAGACTCTGGGGGATTTGTGGTAAACAGGACAATTCAGTGGAGCCTAGCTCTTCCCACAGCTAACAGGGAATAGCTTTTCCTCAAAGCACTGTTGTGGCGAAAGTTTCTGTCATCTGACCAATTGAGCTAGCTGTCACCAGAGTCCTAAAATGGAATCTCTCTCAGTGAAAGGGGAGGACCCTGGAACCCTAGGCTCTACCCACTGATGTGGAATTCCATCCCAGCAGTTACTCACTCGTAGAGCTCTGAGAACTGTCTATGCAGCAAGGCAGAGTTGATGTCCTGCCCTCGAAGCTTGAATCGGCCCCAGTGTTCCTTCAGCACTTCCAGACGCTTCCACAAGATGAGGAAGGATTTCAGCAGAGACAGGGACATCACTACATCACATTGGCCCTCCAGCAAAGCAGAGGCCTTTGGGTGACTTTCCAATTGATTTGGGTAGAGTCCTGGCAGTTTGGACCAGTCTGGCTGAAAATATGACAGAAATCCTTTATCAATTGTGGCTCAAGATGGGATAAGTTTTTATATGTAGCCCATGCAAAATGACATCCAGGAGAAACTATTTTCTGGCCTGCACCATTTGTAGGAAAAAATAAAACAACCCAAATGGCTGAATATCCTTGCTGACCAGACAGGGTAGAAACAGCTGTCTCAGCTTCCTATGTGCGATTTGAACCATTGGTCTTTATATTTTATTTTTAGCTTTTGAAGACAAGGTCTGATGTAGCTGGCCTCCAACTAATTCCATAGCCAAGGACAACCCTGAACACTTGAGGTCCATCTTCCATCTCCTAAGTGTTAGGATTACAAGTGTGAGACGCCACACTTGGCTTTGAATCTCTACCTTCCAAAACCCAGAATATTTCTTAAGGAAAAAAAAAAAAAGATAGGGAGGGAGGCAAGGAAGAAAATAGAGAAAGTGCATAGCTGATACTGGAAAGACAGTTCAGCAGTGAAGAGTTGCTCTTCCAGAGGACCTGGGTTCAATTCCCAGCACTCCTGTCAGATGGCTGGCAACTTCTTCTAACTCCAGCTCAGTGGATCTGCCACCCTCTCCTGACCACCATAACTGACCACCCCTGAACATAAGGTGGCACCCCCCCCCCACATACACACACATATAAATAAAAATAAATCTTTAAAAAAAAAGGGAGGGTAGGTAGTTCAGTGGCCAAGAGCACGTGTTGCTTTCATAGAAGACCTGGCTCTGGTCCCCAGCACCCACAAGACAGCTCATGAGACCATTGTAACTCCAGTTCCAGGGAGTGACTTCCCTGGCCACCAGGTACATACAACCATGCAGATAAACACTCAAACACATAAAATAAAATAATAAATCGTTAAAATGGTGTGTGTGTGTAAGAGAGAGAGAGACAGAGAGACAGAGAGACAGAAACAGAGAGACAGAGAGACAGAAACAGAGAAAAGAAAGACGTTAAACATACTTGAGACTGAAGTCGTCCCTACCCTCTAGTCTATGGTGGAGCTGTAAGGTAACTTTTCTTTGGAGAGTAGAGTTTACCCATCTTATGAATCAGAAAGCAGAACTCGGTTTTACCTGCCTGGCTGACAACTGCTTATAACTCCAGTTCAGGGAATCAGATCTCTATCCTTTAGAAGTAGCATGGAGAACCTTTATTTTGAATTTACTATTCACTGCTCACATTTACTTCAATTAATTCCTTGAGACAGGGTCTCGGTAGCCCCGAATGTTCTGGCGCTCCCTTTGTAACTCAGACTGGTTGCAAATGTGCCAGTCCTCCTGCCTCAGCCTGCAGTTTTAAAATTAGAATTTGTTTATTTGCTCACTGATGCTCTCCTTAAGTATTTGTCCTAGTGCTTGTGAAGAAAACAGCATTTGTGAGTGCTAGGAAGTCCTGGGCCACCCAGAGCTCAAAAGACACAGGGAGGGGGTGAGGGTGAGGGGGTGAGTTCACCTGGGGGGGGCTGCGAGGGGGGATGGGGGTGAGTTCAGCTGGGGCAGAGGAGGGGGCAGGGGGAGGATGGGGGTGAGTTCAGCTGGGGGGGGCGGGGGAGGATGGGGTGAGTTCAGCTGGGGGAGGGGATGGGGGTGAGTGCAGCTGCTTTCTGGCTGTGTCTCCTTTTTCTACAAGCCAGATGACAAACTCTGTGGCCTTGAGCACTCAGGCTGCAGAACCTTAGACACTCAGCTTTCCCGACTGGAAACTGGAAGAGCAACCTGGTGTAATTGGACCCTACATCCGTGTTATTCACACAGCTAAAGGAGGGCCTGTCTGCCAGACAAAGAAAGGGTTGGTCAGAGAGAGTCAGGGAAGCACGAGTCAGCCACAGACAGCTACAGCCCCTCAGCCGTGCAGCCTTCTTGGCAATCTTAGCCTGTGGACTTCCAGATGTCTTTTTCTTTTCCCTTTTTTAATCAGAACCCTTTTATCAAATGAAGTCTGAACAATCAAAGCCAAGAACAGTGGCATAGAACAGGCAACCTGCAAAATATATGATTGGTCCCCACTGTCTTAGAGGAAACTTGAGCCTTCCTGGGCTGCAATTGCAAAGACTCTGGGTCAATCTCTCCCCTTATATTTTAGGAGACCATGGCCCCGAGGTCATGGTACATGAAGCATGGCTGCCATGGACACTGGCTTGGCTCACAGGCAGTGCAGACTCTAGTGTCTTCTGCTCCCTATAAATAGCTAAATATGCCTAGATGAAACGAGATCCCAAGGGCTAGCAGATGCAGCTCACGTGCGTCTTACCACCCTCAGCAGCACACACCCACAAAGTAAAACCAACTAAGGTAAAAAGCATTGACTCGGATTTCCTTCTTAATCTGGTATTAAAGGTAGCCACGTCTACATATTTTATTTTTATAAGCTTTATTTAAAAGGAAAACTTGGAAATTAAAAAAAAAATTCACACACCAATATTAGCCAGGCTCAAAGTCTGTGCACCTCGATGAATTTCTGTGCAGTTAGAATGGCCATTAGGAAGCCCTGGCACTTCAGCCTGAGTTTCACGCTTTCACTAACTGAATAGTTTATGCACTAATCCAGTATGGTGAGGGCTAAGCATAGAAACCCTGTCTTGAAAAACCAAAGGGAGGAAGAAGATTTGTTTTTATTTTTAATTATGTGTCTGTGTGGAGGCCAGAGGTGCTGGGTTACAGACAGTTGTGAGCTTCCTGACGTGGGTCCTCTAGAAGGGCAGCACGTGTTCTTAGCTACTGAGCCATCTCTCCGCCTTATATCAAAACACTTTAAAAGACAGAAAGTGGGCTAGTAGACAGGATAAAGGATAATGCAGAGGGAACTAGAGAGATGACTCAGGAGTTAGGAACACTGCCTGCTCTTGCAAAGGACCAGGATTAAGCTCCCAGCACCCACACAGCAGCTTATAGCTGTCTGTAACTCCAGGTCCAGGGGATCTGATGTCCTCTCCTGGCCACTCTGGGCACCAGGCACACATATGGTCCACGTGCACACACGTAGGCAAAAGTCATATGTACAAAATCAAATAGATCCTTTTGTAAAATGCTTGTAGGCGGCAAGTAAGGGGTGAAGCAAGGCAGGGGGCAGCTCACCCAGAACAAGGCCAGAGACCAGCAACTGACAGCCCAGGGGCCCAGAAGACTTCCTGGCCTTGGTGCCATTTGATGCACACCTAACTTTGCCAATGATCCCTCAGGGTGAAGCATCCAATTAAGCTGCATTAATTTAGATGACATGTCTACGCCCTTCCTGCCCCTACTGCCTGACCTGAAATAGACCTGTGAATCAGTTTTAGCCAAGAAAACTTAAGGGAACTCTATTGGGAAATCTCTACCTCTTCCTTCTTCAGAATAGGAGTGTGGTTTTGCTTTGCTTGTTCCTATTCTCTTGTGTGTTTACCTTAGAAAGGCCAAGGAGACGGTCTGTTCACATAGCCAAATGGCAGAGCGTGTGTCTGAGGGCCCAGCTGATTGGCTGCATAGACCTTACCTGAGCTGAGCTGCTTCCTTCTAAGTCACCTGTTCTAGAAGACCAGTGATCATCTGTCATTCTAAATGCATGAATGTGTGTGTGTGTGTGTGTGTGTGTGTGTGTGTGTATGTATGAATGTGTGTGTCTGTATGAATGTGTGTGTGTCTGTATGAATGTGTGTGTGTGTGTGTGTGTGTGTGTGTGTGTGTATGAATATGAATGTGTGGAAAGGAAAGAGGCTGAGATAGAAGGGCTGAGAGCAAAGTCTGTTAGACCTTTGGGCTCTGTCCTGAGTATTTGAAAGCATTGAGAGGCTCTAAGGACAGCTGTGACATAATCTAGCTCACTTTTAAAGCAGTGTCCTGGGGATGGAGGGATGACTTACTGTTGATATGCTGCTCCTCCTACGGAGGACCCGAGCGAGTTTGGTTCCCAGCACCCAGATAGGGTGGCTCACAACAACCTGCGGCTCCAACTGCAAGAGATGTGACACTGTCTTCTAACCTCTGTGGGCACCTTCACAGATGCAGAAAAAGGACACACACACACACACACAAAAGAAAATAAAGTATAAAAGAAAAACAAACAAATTAAGAAAACAACCCAGTCAAAAAAAAGGCCAAGGTTAGCAACACCAAAGAATTCCCCAAGAAGAAATAAATACAAATGGTCAGTAAGTCCAGTTAAAGGTATTTGGTATCTTTGGCTATCAGGGAAATGCAAATTGAAACTACTCTTAAGACTGCATCTCAGCCCTGCCAAATGGCTATTGTGATTTTGTTCTGGGATACTCAGAGGGTGGTACACTGGGAAACAGTCTACTAAGCCGGTGTCAGTGTCTGGCTTCTGTGGGATCCTCATCCAAAGGCTACACCTGGACCACTAATGGGTGGAGGCTTTTATACATTTTGGCTGCTTTGTCTTCCATATACGCCTACGTAAATTATAATTGGGTATTTAACTAGGCAGGCAGTAACACTATTAGTGGTTAGAATTCTAGGGGAAAGGAGAGGCAGCTGCAGCAGATGTGCTGAGGAATGGGACAACCCTCAAGGACATGGGCCAGCCCAAGAGACTGGTACCCCTTTTTCTCTTCTTTAGTTCTTGGGGCCCCTATCACAGTTAGAATGAGGAGCGTCTCCCATAGCTCGGGCATTTTAAACATGTGTCTAAAGAGGTTTAGGAGGTCTGGCCTTGCTGGAGGAAGTATGTCAGAGGGGCAGGTTCTGAGTTGAAAGCCTCAGCTATTTCAATCTTGCTATCTCTCAGCTTCCAGCTCCTGCTACTGGGACAGATGGGTAAGACATCCCCCTAGCCTGTCTCTGAAAATAAGCAGGTTCTTGAGTACAGTGCAGCACCAGCCACTCTGTAGCCCACGTGCAAGGAATACCTGTGCATTGTCCAGTGCAGCTTGCCATTCGGTAGAAGCCTTCCTGATCACGTGGCAGCTGCCCAGAAGTACGTCTTCCATTAGCATCTGTACACCCACCAGCTCTCCATGGGCCACTCTGCGGTCACAGTCACTTAGCCCACAGAGACACATCTGAAAACAAAGATACCTTCCCATTTTGAAGAGTCTTACATATCCTTTATACATGGTTTTGAAGAAAGAATGTTAAGTGCAACTATGTTTATAGCCCTTGCCCTCTCAATTGATAAAAATATCCATAAAAATCAGAGTAACAGTTCTAGATTAAAGTCCTTCCTGTGTAGGTTTTTGAGTAGCAAGTCTCCCAACCTTACACAGATACAATGAATGAAAAATGGGATAATCTTAGTTTCTTTTAGATCCCCCTTGCTTTTACTGTTAAAAAAAAACAAAAACAAACAAACAAACAAAAAAACCTTCATACTTATGAAGGATTTTGAATATACACAAATGTTAACAAAATGATTACAATTTACATCCATGAATGTATTGCCAGCCTTGCCCCACTCCAAATTCTAAAGCCAAGTTAGAGTTGAGTTTTTGTGTTGGTTTTAATACTTTTATATATTAATATATATGTATATAATATATACACACATATATAGATATTGATATATAGACAGACAGACAGATAGATGTTTACTTGATCATGAGAAAACATATTTTTTCCCAAAATAAATGAAGAGAATTTAAAGATGCATCGTCATCAGAACAATTATAGGGAGTTCCTCTT
Organism: Mus musculus; assembly: GCF_000001635.26. Classification (NCBI taxonomy): domain Eukaryota; kingdom Metazoa; phylum Chordata; class Mammalia; order Rodentia; family Muridae; genus Mus; species Mus musculus. The sequence continues at coordinate 41,587,024 of NC_000076.6, forward strand.
CACTCCTGCCTAAGCTGTTCCCATCCCAGGTCACTGTCCCAGGGGCAGTTTCTCTAAGAGGCTTAGATGGTGACTCCAGATAAGCGGCTGCTCCTCTCGGTCATTACTGCCCTGGGGACTGCAGCTGAGTTTACAGTCAAGGCCAGCAGCTGCTGAGAGCATGGTTTTCTCCATAATAAGAAAATATGACTCACCTCAGGTTACAGCGTCACGATTAAACACACATTTATCTTATAAATGACCACTGGCTAGAACATGAACCTGTGATACCCTGCTCTGTGGCCTGTGTTTGTTTTTCTCTCTAACAAGTGGGAAGATAGATCTACCTGCATATCATACTCTAGGGTGTCCGGGACGCTGCTTATAACTGGAAATGGTCCACCATCTTCCAGGAACGCCCTCCACGGGAACAACGCAAATGCCTGAAAGAGAGGAACAGAAACGATAATAGTCTCACGCATCCCTCAGATGAAGGCGTTTGCACATGAGCAAGACTTCTGCATCTGTGCTCCAAAGCCCACTCCGATGACTCATTTATTATGCAGGACTTCCTTCTCATTGGAGCATGCCAGCGACACAGAAGGGGTAGCAGTGATTATTACTCTTTTCCTTGGTTTTGCTGAAATGGCTTCAGTATAAACAAGGTACAAAGTCCCAGAACAAGAGATTGTGGTGGCACACACCTGTAAGCCCGGCACTTGAGAGGCTGATGCAGGAGGATTGCAAGTTTGAGACCAGCTTTAGCTAGACCTGTGATTTTCAACCTACGGGTCGAAGGATCCTTTCACAGGGGTCACATGTCACACACCCTGTGTATCTGATCCTTATTATGATTTATAACAGCAGCAAAAGTACAGTTATGAAGTAGCAAAGGAAATGATTTTATGGTTGGGGGTCACTGCAGCATGAGGGACTATATTAAAGGGCATGGCAGTAGGAAGGTTGAGACCACTCAGCTAGACAGTGAGACTCTGTCTGGAAAGAAACAAAACAAAGGAAGTTCTAGAATACAATACCCAGGGGCCATGTTTTTAAGCAATGACAGTAAACTTAGTTAAATGCTGTCTATATTAGGGACCTTCAAGACCTGCCTTAGGGCTCTAAAAGAGGTTTGAGGATTGGACCAGGAGTCACTGTCATGTGGTATGGAAGAAGGGGACTTGTGTGACTGAGTGCCAGTGAATAGGACATGGCAGAAACGATGGTGTCAGTCATGCAAAGCCCATGGCTGTTGCTTTGGGCTCTCTCTCTTGGGCTGCCCGCCCTGGGAAAGCCATTTTCCATGTTGTGAGAAAGTTCTGTAGAGAAGACTGTGGGAGCCATCTTGGATGTGGCTCTCCTGACAGCTCCTGACCGCTGGTGAATGAGGCTGGAAGCAAACTTCTCAAACTGAGATGATGCTCTCAGGGCTGGACAACATCCAGAGAGACGCTAAGCCTGTACTCCCTCCCGAACTGTTCCCAGCTTCCTGACTCAGAGTCCGGGGTGATAACAAACACTTATGCATATGGTCCTAACCTGTTAAGCTGGGGAATGGCTTGTGCTTGTGGCAATAGAAAAGTAGCAGAAGGTTTGGGGCCTGATGCTACTCTGACTCTTCTCTGCCATCCATCTCTGGCTTTCTCAAATTTTTGACTTCTGTAGAGCTGGATAAAGTTGTTGCCTGAGTGTGGTGTGAGTGCTGGCTTTCCTGAACTTTGACCTGTGTAGAGCTGGATAGTGTGCCTGCCTGGGAATAGCCCTAGTTGCTAGGATTACATTTGATAACACATGGTGTAACCAGGGCAATTCAAAGCCCAGAGGCTGACCTACTTATACATTATAATTGCATCATTATTTATCCAAGAGAAAAGGTTGCAGAACACAGTTAATCTCAAATCGAAGTTTCTACCTCAGCCTAGGTCATCTGTTCTCAGATAAAAGACATACACTTATTTATAATAAGCCTTATGCGCTACAGCTGGACAGATGTCTCCCCTCTATACTATTATGTCTATGTCCCCATTAATAACCCAGAGTTAGCCAGGTATGGTGGTGCACACCTTTAATCCCAGCACTTGGGAAGCAGAGGCTGGCAGGTTTCTGAGTTCAAGGCCAGCCTGGTCTACAGGGTGAGTTCCAGGACAGCCAGGGCTACACAGAGAAACCCTGTCTTGAAAACCCAAAAAAGAAGAAAAACAAAAACCAAAAACAATTAAAAAAAAAAAAAAAAAGACCCAAACTCCAACAAGAAAAGATTGAGCCTTTTGGGTTTTCATGTTGTTTATTTGTTTGTTTTCTCTGACAGCTGTGAGTAGCCAGGCTGTTGCCTCCAGTCATCCCATTGAACATTTGCAGGAAAGACCCTGACTGGAAATAAGTCCTGGTCACAGGAGTTCCCATGACTCCCAGTGTGAGTGACTGAGGAAAGCCAAAGCAGACCAAGGGTCATTATATAAAGACCCTGCAAAATTGAAGCCAAATAGAAACGAAGAGATTACACTCCTGTATTCCACACACACTTTTTTTATGGGTACAAAACACTTGTGAGACTCACCTGCGGGCTCCACGGATCCAGCGGCTGGGGCAGGCTGAGCTGTGAGGAAAAGATGCTCTTCCCAAGAGCATTGCTGAGGGGTGGCAAACCATAGCATGCACTCTCCGCGACAGACTGGTAGGCGGGGGCATTTCCCGCTGCCAAAAATGTTCTGTCAAAATATGGTGTGAGTTTTTGTTTAATACAGCTACTTACACTTTTAACACCCAGAACTTTCTTCAAACTTACTGTAGCAAGAGAGTGGAGCCCTCAGACACAGCGCCCACGCGGACCTTCCCTCTCAGGCCCTAACTCTGTGGGGGGAGTTGATACTATTAATGTGAGAAATTGAGAGTTTCTATCAGTAGAGTATATTGATAGAATTTTTTTGGAAGGCTGGAAAATTCAAAAGGCACTGGCTATATGTTGTTGGACACCTGAAATGTATTAAATTTTCCTTAATTTTAATTCATACTAACTTGAATTAATCAACCTCACAGCTGCAAAACTGGGCATTACACCTTTAGCTCCAGACCAATGACTCTATCTGTTTGCTGAATTTTTCAAAAAGTTAATAGCTAAAGTGACAGTGTATAAAACCAAAATTCAAGGGTGAGTAACATCTACGGGTAAGAGAGAAAACGCTTTTGTTTCATTGAAATGAAGTTTGAGTTTGCACATCAAGAGCCTCAAAGCCCTGAAGACGAGAGCATGAAATGTATAACGTATGTAAGAATGAGAGACATACGGTATAATTCAGGGTGATTTTCATGCCCCAGAGGAAATAAGATTAACAAGGACATAAAGACTTTCTAGATCTCAGCTAGTCTCCTTTAGCATCTAAAGGATGCCTCAGAAAAGTGCTGACACAGGACAAACTGGGGGAGGGTATCATGGAGCAACAATGTCTTCTGTGGAGACCAACAAATCAGACACCAAAGAGAAAGGAGATTGGCCAGACTGAGGGAAATGCCAGTGGATGGAGCTGAGTAGCTAGCGGACCCTAGGCATGTCAGAGAGACTTGGGAATGCCCGAGCCCCATCAGTGAATATCTGTAAGGGGTGTGGACCAGGACACCAGACTTAAGAGGTCAGGGTAGACCTGAAACCCCACAACAGAGGGAGCAAAGTGGTCACTCCTCTCCACCTTCCAGATTCTCTTGCTCGCACCCCTTAGAGCACAGGCTGCCTCTGAGAGAAATGAGCAAAAATGGTGGGGGTGGGGTGTGAGTTCAAAAATTAAGGAGTTGCCTTGACTCCTGGAAGGGCCTTGAAGAGTCTAACTGTGGCTTCTCCCCTCCTCCTAGAATAAGGTTTCCATGTTTACCCACACTCCTTCCCACAGGAAGCTGTGCCCTTCCCAATGTCCCTGAGCAACAGCTCTGTCTCCTGCCAGACCCTGGGGCTAGGCAAACAAGAGGATCATGTCCACTCTGGTGATACTGCAGGGTCTGCCCTGCTCTGTCCCTGCATGTTTACTGTGTTCTTCCATGGCCTGACATGGCCGTGAGGACACAGAACTAGTGAATTGCTATTGATCTCATTTGTTCCAATATTTAGTGACATTTGTTCAGCCATCACATAATCCAGAGTAGAATCTTTCCCTCATTAGTAGGGTGAATAGGAGGTAGCTAGGAATGAATGAATGAATGAATGAATGAATGAGAGAAATAAGAATAAACAAAAAAAATGTAGTGAACTGGCTTGAAATTCCAGGGTGGACACTTTTAAACCTATTTTTGACTCAATAATATGGCATTGGAAAGCAAAAATATTTTTGCTATAGCAGAAGTAGAATCTGGTATACTTCATAGTGGAACACTCAAAAAGTCAATAAAACTACTGATTGTTGGTGTGTGTGTGTGTGTGTGTGTGTGTGTGTATGTGTGTGTGCACATGTAAGTGACTGTATTGACCCTGAATATGCTAAGCATGCACTCTACCACCAAGCTAAACCCCAGCTCTGCACTCTACTTAAGATGGTGGTTGGAGTTGGCTAAAGGCTAGCTCAATTTATTTCCCTGTTTCTTTTTAACTTCCATGCGATTTCTCAGTGGGTCTAGCCAGGGAAAACTCAACATACCAAGTGTAGCCATGGCTAGAACATTCACTGTAGTGAGCTGGGAACTGCCTGAGATAAAAAGACAAACCTCCCCCCCCCAGGCTGTCATCTTACCTCACCACAGAGCCCAACACGGCCGTGGTGCCACATACATACACTATCGATAGGCTCACTTAAAGTGCTGGCATAGAAAGCAGGCCGTTCTCTCAGAAACGCATTCAACACAAGGCAGGCTGACTGGGAATAATTTCTTCTACCACATGGCTCCTACTGCATCAGTCACAGACATCTCTACCACCAGTTCTCAAGTCTCTCTTTCCCTCCTCCCTTCTCCCTCCTTTGGGGACCAACTTTGTTCAAAATTACTTTATCAGTCTTTGACATGATCTCTTTCTTGCTCTCTTTTGAAGGTTTATTTATTTTTTTAAAATAGTATGTGTATGTTATGTAAGGGAGTATGTGCATGTGAGTGCAGGTGCCTACAGAGGCCAGAAGAGAGCATCAGATCTCCTGAAGATGAAGTAACAGATGGATGTGAGCTGCCCCACATGGTGCTGGGAATGAACTCTGATCCTATGTATAGAAGAGCAATATGTACTCCTAACTGCTGCATCTCTCCAGCTCCTGGCATGTTCTACAAATGGTTACCAAAGTGACCTCAATCCTTGGAGAAATTTTAGAGCTCTACTAAGGAACCCAGGTGTTATGGAACGTGGTCCTCTGGTCATGGCATGGCCATTGCCCTTTCAAACTCATAGCATCAGTGATTATAGGCAGAGGACCAACACAAGACTGGGCCTGTGGTCATTCAGCCATGAAGGGGATGGAGGGAGGTAAACAGATGTTTGGGAAGTGGCTAGACAGGAGAACTGGTTTTTGATGGTGTGGTTGCCTTCATCCATGAGTGACCCAAATTAAACCCATTAGTTCACAAGTTACACTGGGTGGGACTGTTTCTTAGGTCTGTAAGTCTGCATTATCTGTGGTGAACTGCATTTGTCTCTAGGGAGAATAACTGTGATGTACATACAGTCTTCATTGTTAACTTGATTGACTTAGAATTACAGAGAATTAGGTGTGTCTCTGACAGTCTTTCTGAATAGGTGAAAGAAGCAAGAACACCGCCCCCCAACCCTCAGTGAGAATTCTAGAATTTTGGTTTCTTTTTAAAAACATAGAAATGTTTTTATTTTGATCCCAGTGTGGGAATATGGGGCTGGTTTGGACTGTCCTAAACAGCTGACTATGATTTGCCTCATGCTCTAGCAGAGGCATGGTTTTGCCAGCTGCAAATAGTTTGTGACATTTGGAATTCTGGGAACTTTTCAGAGGGTATAATAAATGCTAGAGCCCTGCTAGGTAGGGTTGGTGGTTGATGGGCATTCAGTGTGTGTGTGTGTGTGTGTGTGTGTGTGTGTGTGTGTGTGTGGTTTGTTTGTAGTCATGCTCAAAGAAGAAACAAAAGGAAAGAAATTAGATTCAAGAATCTCTACCCCCCCCCCACTTCTTCCTCTCCTATTACTATTAGGGGGTGAAACTGGGGGGGGGATAAAGGGTGGGAAGAAGAAGAACCTACAAAGTAGCAAATCCATTTCACAGGCTGGAGTCTCAAACCGAATCAAACAGGAAGGGGAGAAAGCAAGGTAAACACCAGCATTCATCTTCTGGCTGCAGATTGCACTGTGACCATCCCCCTCCATCCTCCAACCCCATCCCCCATTCCCCACATCCCCTCCCCTTCCACACTTCACTTGGCATGATAGACTTTATTTACCCTCAAACTGTAGGTCAAAATAAGCTTTTCCCTTGTTAAGTAATTTTTGTCATGTATTTTGTCAGAGCAATGAAAAAGAAACTAATACCCTTTTAGCACTAGGTAGACCTTCCTTTACTTCAACCCTCTCCATTGGAGACTATTCTAGTGAATATTTATTTATTTATTTATTCAGGGTTTCTTTGTGTAGTCCTGGCTGTCCTGGAACTCACTCTGTAGACCAGGCTGGTCTCGAACTCAAAAATCTGCCTGCCTCTGCCTCCCGAGCCTGGCTAACATTTATTATTATGCTAAATAATTTTATGTCAACCTTTCACAAGCTGCAGTTATTTGGGAAGAGGGAATCTCAAATAAGAAAATCCCCCCAAGCAGATTGGCCTGTGGGCAAGCCTGTGGTACTTTTTTTTTTTTTTTAATTGGGAGGGTGGTGCCACCCCTGGATTGGTGGCCCTGGGTTCTGTAAGAAAGCAGGTTGAGCAAGCCATGAAGAGCAAGCCCATAAAGAGCACCCTTCCATGACTCTACATCAGCTCCTGCCTCCAGGTACCTGCCCTAAATTCCTGTCCTGACATCCCTGCATGATGGTACAGGGGTAAGCTAAAATAAGCCCTTCCTCCCAAGTTGCTTTTGGTCATGATGTTTTATGTCAGCAATAGAAACCATAACTAAGAATATTAGTTTCCTATTTTATTTATTCTTGTTGTTGTTGTTTTGCTTTGAGATAGGATCTGACACAGCTCAGGCTGGCTTAGAACTCACTGTGTACAGAATGCCTGATCCTTCTACCTTCCAAGTTCTGAGACAACAGATAAACACTACCTCACCTATTTTTGTTCTGGGGAGACACAATCTTTTTATGTTGCTCTGGTTACCCTGGTATTGACTATGTAGCCCAGGCTGGCCTCAAATTCACAGCATCTCTTTTTCCTCAGCCTTCTAAGATTACAGGCATATGCAACCACATCTGACTGGTATTTTCCAATTTTTAAAAAAGATTTATTTATTATATGTAAGTTCACTGTAGCCGTCTTCAGACACTCCAGAAGAGGGCATCAGATCTCGTTACGGATGGTTGTGAGCCACCATATAGTTGCTGGGATTTGAACTCAGGACCTTCAGAAGAGCAGTCGGTACTCTTAACCACTGAGCCATCTCGCCAGCCCCGGTATTTTCCAATTTTAAAAGAAATTGTATATAATGTTTAACCCACGCTTTAGGCTGCAGGAAGGGATACAGAATGAGGAGTCAGATAGGAAGTGTGACTCCAAGTTCTACCACAGCAACCGCTGTGGCCTCGGGAAGTTACAAAACTTCTCTGTATTTCTCTTTCCTTTTCTGTAAAGGCAGGGAAAAAAAAATCATAGCCTACAGACTTGGCAACCAAAACCAGGCTCATTGCAACCTGGTTCTAAGACTCCAGTTCAAACAAAAGAAAAAAGAATGAAAGAAGAGAAAAGATTAGAAAAGACAAGAATAATGTTACCATTTTTTTGCTACATTTATTTAGGCAAATGTGTGTGTATGTTTCATTGTAACTTTGGAAATATTGTGACAAGTCTTTCAGAATCTCAGTTGGCAAAGCCTGGCCAGGATATGTAAGTCTGCAGGCCCCAACAACATTTAATTCTTCAAACATTTCTGGCATACCCTGTATGCTTTCTTATCAACACATGGCTGGGGGCTCCTAGGAAGCCAGCCCTGCCTCATGGGCGAGAACTGCCAACAGCCTGATACCAGGCAGGCTGCTTCCAACCTGGACCTCAGAAAGCGAGGAACACTCAGATGTGTGCTGGAGCTTTCCCCTAGAAGCAAGGATATAACAAAACTTGCTCTGACAGGCCAGGCACACTTATGGCTCTGCATTCCTCAAATACTAGAGACTGGGGCCATGGCCATGTGCCAAGACCATGTTGCATGAAACCCTCAGATGGTCTTAAGCCAGGTGCTGACATTTGAATGATTAGAGACACTTAAAACAGGCCAGCATAAAAATAAGTCTAAGATTTAAAAATGAAACAAACTGAAGAAGAGCCAGGGAAATGAAGCTGGTGCTGTCCACCCGTGCGCCCTGCAGCTCCCAGAGGAGGTTTGCTGGGGGGAGAGCATCCTTGGGATGGTTCCCCTTTCTCCTCCCCCGACCACCCCAATGGCAACAGCACACAGAGGGTAGAAACACCTTTTACACCATTCATCCTCTTCCACAAGGTGCCTCTGAAGGACACTCTCCACCCCTACAAACAATCTTACCCTCAGGAAGGTAATGGATCAGGAGTTAGACAACTCCTCAACAGACAGAGGCAAATGTTGGGCCCTAGACAGCTTGACTCTGACCTATTAGGAAACAGCTACAGAGTCTCATCAGGTTTCCCCCACTGACCTCAAGAGCAGGTGGGGGAGGGTAGTATGAAATATGTCAGACAACTTCCTCTCTCTGTCTCTTCTATGTGGGTTGAGGGTGACAGGCAACTTTAGGTGCCCTGCGTCCTTCCTGTTTCCCCGAGGCTGCTGAAACATGCTCCGTTCACTCCAGGAAGGAGCTTAGAACTTTCTTTTCAAACTCACATGGAACCTTTCCCTTGCAGGCGCAGATCCTTCTCTGGGTCAGAGAGCCCTGCTTGCTCAGGTAAAGTCTGAGATGACCCATGGAAGTTTACCTGAGTCCTGACTCTGGACTATATAAACATTTCCCTTCATTTGCAGGGTCAGTGCTACCTCAGATGATGGGGAAGGGTGACATTCCCCCTTCAGCCTTTATCCCTACCCTTTAGCCTTCTCTTCTGAGTCCCCTCTCTGCCATGAAGCTGCCCAGAAACTACCATAGTTCACAGGTGTTGAAGCTAAATATACTAAGGCTCTGAATCTACTGAGTAATTGATTCCACATACACGTGAAAGGAAGTGTTCTGGGAGAGGAAAAAAAAAAGACCAGGAAGATGGACCAATAAAGACCACCATGTGTGCCACCTGGGTGGTTTCTGATAGGTTACCTCCACTGATGAAACAACCCAATTCAAATAACCGAATTGAAAAACATGAAAGGCAAGTTGACTGGAGTCACCTCTTGGGTGGGTTCACTGATCTCACAGGGTGGGTCAGAGAAGTCACCATTCTGGCAGGGAGACAGAGGGGAGGGGGACAAGAAAGGAAAAGTGCACGTATGGAGAAAGACGCTGAGAGCAGGAGAGAAAGAAAAACCAGCATGTGTGTGCTATTGTTGGCTTTTAAAAGTCTTATGTATCTGAGTACACTGTAGGTGTCTTCAGACACACCAGAAGAGGGCATCGGGTCACATTAAAGGTGGTTGTGAGCCACCATGTGGTTGCCGGGAGTTGAACTCAGGACCTCTGGAAGAGCAGTCAGTGCTCTTAACCACTGAGCCATCTCTCTAGCCCATGAACCTCTGGGGAAAGCCCAGCCCCTGGGCTGGAGAGGTCATTCAGGGTAGAGGGTATTGTATGCCAGCCATATCCTGTAACAGATGGAGACCGAGGGATGCTGGGAGAACCTGAAGGTCATGTCTACTTTGGTATGTTAGCCCCTTGTCTCAGGTATGAAACCCAACAGTTTCTTCTGAGAAGGACATTGAAAGCAGGCAGTAGGACACTCAGTCTCCAGCCCATTCCTGGTCACGCTGTGAGGGCAACTGTTGGGAAGCAGAGTGGTTTCCCTAAAACAGGACCAGACAGAACCCTCTATGGCTGGAACCAAACCACAACGGAAGAAAGAACAAACCCTTGGGCTTTCAGAGTAAAGGTCAATTCAGTGGCCAACTTGGTGACTATCTAGCAGTCTTTACAGCTTTACAGCTCACAAACTAAACTAAGCTACAGATCCAAAGCTGTTTGTCAATAAAAAGTAAGAAAGTCAGCATGAAGCTTTGCACTCTGCTAAATTTATATTCTAAACCCAAGGACTGTTGGCAGAAACAAGCAAATGCTAAGTAAAAGAATATGTTCACTCACTATAATTCCCTGAGATATTCTCTATGGATTCTGTATGGATACACCGTGCTAAGGGTGGGAAACACGTGTAATCTCTGCTACAGCCCGTTGGGCCCCTTCTTGGCTGAATTCATCTCACACTGGAGATGAATTGGACAAAGTTGGTAAGTTTTGGTAATTTAGGAGTAACTGGAGCTGGCTGCGGGTGGGGGGAGGCTCATGACTGTAATCTGGGCACTAGAAGGCTGGTCCAAACTCAAGGCTGTCCTGTTTACAGAGCAAGTTCCAGGCTAACAAGGGATACAAATTAAGACTTTCTTTCAAAACGAAATAAAAGGATCATTAGAGTTGGACTGGTGAATAGGCTGACGGCTCAGGAGGCTAACTAAGATAGAAGGATCCCAGGTTCAAGGCCTGCTTTGGCTACTCAGTTTCATGATTTCCTAGGGTACATAGCAAGATACTAGTTCTGTTGCTGATGCCCTTTAATTAAAAGCAACAGGCTTTTAACACTCCCCCTAACACCCTCCCCCTTTACAAATCCAGGGGTCCTTAGGCCGACTCTTTTTCTTTCTCATATAAAACATTTTCTGGAAACATGAATATTAATCCAAACTCAATCCAAATCCATTAAAATCCTGACTAATCAGCCACATAAAACTTTTGTATGCATCAAACTTGAGGAAATGCTTCCTGTAAGACCAAGGTAGAGTTTATTTAAAAATCAACCCCTGTAGCCAGTCCTAGGAGCGTCAGGTGGTCAGTGAAAGCTGTCCCTTTGAAAGGTAGAGCGGAAAAGGAGAAATGAACTCTTCAGAATAATGATCTTCAGAAACACAAAAGCTTTAATCCCTATGACACAAACTGAGGCTGTTTAGGAAATGTCGTGAAAAACCTCAGGAGCACCAGGGCAGACTTCACACACACAGGCACACACAGGCTTTGCAAGAAACGTTTGGTAGCCAGTGTGCCGGATCTATCTGCAGCCCTATTTTAGGCTGGTTCTCTAATCTTGCTAACCGTGGCCTCCCTGAATGGGGCCTCTGCAAGCACCTGCTCAGCAGAATCCAGTTGGCAGGAACAGTACTTCTCTAGCCCTTACCGGAGGAGATGTCTCATGGCTGCATCGAACTGCAGCAACGTCACCTCCCTGCGGAGGAGGAGGGCCTGGGCCACCTGGCTCGGGTCCTGGGGTCTCTGGAGACTGTCAATCATTTTCTGCAGCTCTTGAAGTTCATTCCCTAGAAAGCAGGCAACAACTCAAGTCAGACTGTGAAATACAGACTGCCGAAGCCAACCCATCAGACTTGCCTTTCACCTCCGGGACCAAGTAGTCACCCAAATCAGACTTCCTTTGTTTGTGGACGTGCTAATTATATGTCTTGCAAGACCAGCAGCTTTGGAAACCAGGTCTGATTTAGCTACCCTTCCTTCTTTCCTCTGGGGGATAGAAACACCCTGGCTTTAGCACAGTAAGAACATACTGTTCAAAGTCTGAAATCAGCAAAGCCATGGTCTCAGAACAGAAGGAGTAAGAAATGGCATGGGATGAGGAGGTCCTCAGAATACCCACTAGGGACTTCAAGTTACTGTCAGATAGAGCCTACATTCATTTTCATTGTCATGCCGAGAGAATCGGCTTCCCTTTGTCACCAGTGCATGGACTGAAAGACTCGAGTCAGAAAGCCAGTACAAAGATGCGATGCATAGACATACTTGTACACACATATATGTGTATACATATTCACATATGAACTTCTAGGCGATTCGAGCCATTTCAGGAATTGAACCTTTGCCACAAAAGAAGGATCCACAGATAAAAACTGGAAAGAGCAGCTTTCTGGAACACCCGGGCTGGGCTGAGGAACCTGGCCTGCACCTGGCCTTCTGCCCTTGGCTCAAGGAGGGAGATGAAACCGGAGAGCTCAGCAAAAAAGAGCAAACACGCAGGAGCCCGTCAGGGCTGTGTGTTCAGGGCTATCTGAATATCAGCTGTCCAAAAAACGTTTGTCAGCTTCCGCTGAGGGGGGTGACAGCTTTCCACCCTGGGACAGGACAGGCTGTGAAGCTGTGGTCAGTGTCCCTCCATGGCAGCCCAAGACGGGCATTGCTCAAGGACATTGATGAGGGTGCTTCCTCTCTTGGCAGCCATTCCAGACCCAAGCAGCCTTCTTCCTACCTGGCCAGTGCTGGGCCTCCTCAGCCCTTCGCACACCAGGAAACAGAGGACTATGGGAATGAAGCTGTGTGTGTGAGTTTGACCAGAGCTGTTCTAGCCTTGAGAATGGCTGTTGGTACTTGCGACATTTTCATGTGACGTTGGGGAAGATGAGCGGTCCAGGTTCCGTGTCCCACTGTTATTCTACACATGACAGATAGATGATTGGGGTTTTCCCAGTCCCAAATAATTGGGTCTAATCATCACATAATAAACAAACAAACAAACAAACAAGAGTTCTCTGAATGTGATAGCTCCATCGGGCTACAGAGAAGTTCCCAATGAGAGGGAAGTATCAGGAACACAAACTGCAGAACTTTTGAGGTGCATGGCAGGAGCAGAGCTGGTCACTGAGTGCCATTTGTCTATGGCTTGTGGTTTTGGTCTACAAGCAACACATCTTCAGGCAAGTGGCAACCAAACGAAAATTTTTACAGCCATCTGTGGTCGCTTGTAAAAGAAAATAAATAAATGAAACCCCGCCTACCCTATGAGTAAAGCACCATAGAGATGTAAATATACAAAGTATTTGGGTCCAGGTTTTGAGGACGTGGCTGTAGATAAAGACAGCGCCCTTGGAGTGCCTGGCTCACAGTGACTTTCTCCATTTTAGCACGTCCATTGTGCTGCTCTCTTTTGGTTGTGATCAAAACACTTGTATGTGACAAAAATCAACTAGAAACAGACAGAGGCCTGAGTTAAAACCTTGAATCCCTGAAGCAGAGCTGCACAGTAAGCAGAGGCCAGGGCTGAACAGGAGTCCCCCAGCACACAAGAGTTGATGAACGCAATTGTGCGATGTTAAGAACCTGCCCAGCAAAGGCAGCCATCAGCAAACCAAGCAGCCCACTTCAGACGGGGGTGGGGGATGTCTGCAATACATAAACTGCGAAAGTTAAACACTGAGAAACCCCACGGCTGATTCAAAGATCAGTGACCAGACCAAACACAGTGCTCAAAAGAAGAAAAACAAATGGGCAATAAGTGTTTTTAAAAATGGTAATCAAAGTCTTTAGCCACCTGGGAAATGCATGTTAAAAGTACACTGGCAGTCAATCTCACCCTAGTCAGAATTGCTAACATTGAGAAAACAAATACCAATAAATGCTGGTGAGGATATGGGGAAAAAGAGGCCCTGTTCACTGCTGGTGGGAGTAAATGGAAACAGACACTGTGTACATCAGTATGAGGTATCTCAAAACATTTAAAATAGAATGACCCCATAACCCAGCTGCACGGCTCCTGAGGATCTAGATAAGGGACCCTGCATCCCACTACCATTGGCCACCCCTTGCTACCTCATTCCCTAAGGACCAGTTTAAAAGTCACACTGTTCTGCCAATCACATTGTACCTAATGGCTGCTGCTCTGTACAAAAACTCGCCAAAAGAGCTACCTGGGGTTGCTGTCTCTCCTTCGGGTACAGGATGACCCCAGTGTGCTGGAACAATAAATTCCTCTTGCTTCTGCATTGATCCCCAGGTCCATGTGGCTCACTCTCAGAGAGTCCCTGGTAGCTAAGGCTCGGCAGAGTCTTACAGTCCATACTCAGAAAGACAGATCTCTCATGGTCTCTCGCATATGCAAAGCCTAGATTTTAATATACATACATACTAAAATGTATAAATGTTAAATATATATATTGTGTGTCTATGTGTGCATTTTGTGTATGTGTGTGTGTGTGCATATGTGAGCATGGGCATAGACCATCAAACTGGAAAGGGGATCAAGAGAACAGGACAAAGAGGCCTGAAGGACTGGAGACAACTGAAATACATATGACATCAACATGGAGAGAGCTGCCGTGGATAATGAACCCATTCTTTCTTAGGACACAATTTGAGTGTCACAAATCAAAACCCAAATAAAGCCAGGTATGGGGGCTAGCTTGTGCAACACCACACCCTGGATCCCAGCCCTTGAGAGGCCGAGAGGCAGGGTCTGTGCAAGTGTGGTCATGTGTTGACAGGTGCTTATCGTAGTGCAGTTGTCCAGGTGGGAGTGACCTCTTCCTTGCCTCCTACTGACTTACCATCTACATTGTTTCATCCTTCGGTAGGGGCAGGATGCTTGTGGGGAGGAAGTGTCAGTGTGGGCAGGGAAAGCCACCTAGGATTGCTAATGGAGTGGAAGGTGGCCAGAGGACCCAGGAAAGCAAAGGAGATCTGCCCATATTCAGGGGGAGGGTTCTATGTGGGGAGTCCTCCTGGTCTTGAAACTCACACACTCACAATGGAGCATGAAAACAGGGAGGGAGAGCATAATTATTGTGGTGGGGCTTAAACTGGCCTTTTGATCTTTGGCAAAGAAAATTCAGCGTAAATGGCCTCACAAGACACCCCCTCCCCCACCCCCACCCCCACCCCACCCCCGTGCTTTACACAGATCCAAAGGGAAAGTCCATGGTCAGGGAAGGGGAGAATTTGGCAGGGTCCACAGAAGCTCACTTTGTTGTGATGGCTTCTCTTGGTCATAGAGGAGGACCCATAAGCTCATATCCAGAACGCTACAAAATATTTAAAGTGTGGAAGTCCACAAAAGTCGTCTTATCTACCACCAATAAAGGCCCAGTTCAATTTCATCTTCCGCCTTGGTTTTCCTGCCTCCTCTGGGATCTGGGCCAGGAGCTGAGCAGCCAAGCAACCTTCTTAGGAGGGTGATTATCTTAGTGGAATTTTTCTCTTTTTCACTTAATTTGCTCTTCATCTATTTTCAGCAAATCAGAGCATGCAGAACTTTGCACATATTCCCCTGAGCACATTTTTTCTCCTTCACTTGCAACAATTGAAGTGTGTAGCCTCTAACTGACACCTCAGAAAACCTGAGTTCCACAAGCTCTGGGGCTGCGGTTCACCAGCAGCAAGGACTCCACTTCCTTCACTTAGAACTCTAGGTCCTCAGTGGTCTTCTCAGCGCCACTGACCCCCAGCGCCTCAGTAACAGGCTGATGGCCTTGGTGGTGTCTTCTCTGTCTTGCCAGGGCCCTCAGTGTTTTCTCTACTGATTAGAGTTAGAGTACATGGGACTCTTGTCCCAGCTGCTAAAGGACTTCCAGGGAAGGGGTCAACTGGAAATGTGGCCCTGAATGTCACAGACTCTCAGATCAGGACAGACATTTTCGTGGCCCATCTTCCTTTCCCCTGACTCTCTGAAACCCATCAGCCTCCATAAGAGCATGCACCTCAGCATGTTCTGTATTAGTAGGGACAGTTTGATGTGGCTTTAATCTTGTGACGTGAGTCTTTGGGACTTGCTTGTGTCCAGTGAGATCATTAGCCTGTGACAGTACCAAGCTTCTTGCTGAGGTGGTACCAACATCAGCCTACTTCCTGTTTCTTCACCTCAGCTAGACATTCAGCATCCTCCTACACCACCACTCAGCCCCTGCCTTGCCTCTGCCCTACATTAGAATATCCAGGTCTCTTCTGTGTGCATCAGCATGATGCAAACCTACTAGCCACCAGCTTCAGGGTCCCTTTCAACTGGAAGGGGAAAGATTCATATCACTCA